>NC_090889.1:5023844-5033844 GCF_036669925.1 Montipora capricornis | reverse complement strand
AAACGCGAACACTACCCAATACCTACAGTAGAAGAAATTGTGGCCAAGATACCTGATGCTACAGTCTTTACAGTCCTTGATGCCAAGAGCGGGTATCTTCAAATGAGGCTCCGATCTGCGATTGGAAGGTACAGATGGTTAAAACTCCCTTTTGGTATTAAATCGGCCCCTGAAATGTATCAAAGAGCCATGGATGAAATGCTAGAAGGAATAGACCATGCATAGGCGATAATGGATGACATACTCGTTGAGGGGCGTGACACCATGATTCAGTCCTAGAGAAAGTACTCTACCGTGCCAAGAGTTACAACCTGAACCTTAGCTTTGACAAAGTTAGAGTTCCAAAACAACAGGTGCTGTGCGTGGGTCACATCCGCGGAAGGGCTAAAACCAGACCCTGAACAGCGGTTCCTGGGTTCCATACAGTACCTGGCCAAATTCCTACCTATGCTAGCAGAGGTTGAAACTCCACTAACGGAGCTCACAAAGAGAGACTTTCTCTTCCACTGGGACGCGCCCCAAGCTGAAGCATTCCAACGGCTCAAAGATCTATGTTGCACAGCGCCGGTACTGGCATACTACGATGTTAAGAAAGAAACAACCATACAATGTGACGCTAGCAAGAATGCAGTCGGCGCAGTCCTGTTGCACGAAGGAAGACCAGTAGCTTACGCTTCTGGGCGCCCATAGAGAAAGAAATGTAGGCGATTGTGTTCATTTCTCACAAGTTTAGAGAATACATCCTGGGGAAAGCCACACTGGTACAAACTGACCATCAGCCACTTGAAACGATACTAACAAACCTATGTCAGTGGCACCGTTGCGCTTGCAAGCGATGATCCTCAAAGTGAGTGGGTTTGACCTCAAAGTTGAGTACCTTCCTGGAATAAAACAGATCCTAGCGGACACTCTGAGCAGAGCAAGCGTTGGCGAATTGCCAGCAGAAGAAGATGAGCTGCAAGTGAACATGGTAGAAAGAATTTCAATTTCTGAAGCAAATTATGCCGAACTCCTGCAAAACACAGCCAATGAACTTCACGCGCTCTACACCTTGATCCAAGTGGGGTGGCCAGAAACAAAACAACAAGTCCCGCACAGTATTCAGCAGTATTGGGACACAAGTGATGAGCTAGCAGTTCTAGATGGTGTCATTTACCGCGGCGTGAGGATCGTAATACCCCAAACCATGAAGCCGGCAATGATCGCAGTCATACATGGAACACACCTTGGAATTGTAAAGTGTAAGCAAAGAGCAAGAGAAGCGCTTAACTGGCCTGGAATGAGTGCTCAGATTGAAGAAAAAGTCAAGGATTGTACAATCTGCCATGACTATGCTCCGGCGCAACAGAAAGAGCCACTGATACCAAGTCCCATCTCTGACCTCCCGTGGGCAATGGCTGCATCAGACATATTCACCTTTTAGAGCGAGCAGTTCCTAGTCCTTGTTGACTACCATTCCAAGTACATTGAAGTCACTAAATTGAAAGACTTAACGTCACAGGAAACAATCCAAGCTTTAGAAGAGCATTTTGGGCGGCACGGAATCCCAGCGGGGCTCATAACAAACTGCGGTGTCCAGTTCCTTTGATAAAAGCTATAACTTTGAACGTGTCCTGGTCAGGCCCAAGCACCCCCAAGCACCCCCAAGCAAACGGGGAAGCAGAAGCTGCAGTCAAAACAGTGAAGTACCTGTGGAGGAAAAACGAGAACAAGAACAAAGCCCTTCTAGACTACAGAGCCACCCCCATCCCAGGAATTGGCTTGTCTTCATCTCAGCTCTGCATGGGCCGCAGGCTGAGGACCACCTTACCAATGGCAACTAGTCTACCGAGACCTGAGACCTATAACACACAAGAAATAAAGAGGAGCTTTCAGAAAGCCATGGACAAGCAAGAGATCTGAAGTCAGAGGTTCAGCCCCATATGAAACGCGCAGCGGCAGACAAGTCAGAAAGCCAGTCAAACTAGATTTACAGCAAGACAAGAGACTACTCATAACATTGAGAACAATAGGCTTTATTGTCTTTAAAAATCTTTATGACTTTGTCGTTGTTAAAGGGTGGACTGGCTCGAATCGTATGTTCCCTTTTAGTCCTTCCCCACTGCAGTAGGTTTTTTTTTCTCTTTTAGCATGTAGTATTTAGTATGTAGTATGAATTGTTTTCTCCAATGCAGTGAAAATGGAATAAATAAAAAAAAAAAAAAAAGGGGTGGGGGGGGAGGATGTTATATACCGCTGGACTTATTAGGGAGCTTAAGCAACGACAACGGCGACGGCAACGAGAACGTCACAAATTTGCATATTTAGTAGGCAAAAACAATAGCTTTGCACGCCCTGCACGTGTGTTTTTCACTTTTGTCCATTTCTTTGCCGTCGTCAGCAAAACTACAACGTGAAACAGCCAAATTTGAGGTTTTATGGACAACGTCATTACTTGAGGATAAATTTTCATTTTCTGCCCTAAATTGAGCGCCGTTCCTACCAGCGTCATTTTTGAGGAACTGCCACACCCGTCATATTAAAAAAGTTGAAATAGTAACGAAGCGAATACAACAACGCGAATTTATATTTTGAGATGACGTTCTCGTTGCCGTCGCCGTTGTCGTTGCTTAAGCTCCCTATTGTATCGCACGCACCGACAGTTATCATTTGTTGTAGTTTTAACCAATCATAATAAACCACGTTGGTTGACTTGTGATCCAACATGGCGTGCATGTAGTGAATACATAACACTATCCTAATCTAAATCGCATTTTTTTTTTACTTCAGAGAAAGGTTTAAGAATCATATCAAGAAGCGCATTCGATGCTCATACTGAACCAATAGTTAAGCAACTGAAAATTCTGAAACTCAGTGATATTTATCAACAACAACAACAACAACAACAATATTTTATTATTTGACAATAAGTCCTTATTCCCCTGGCTCCGCAGGTAGCAGGGCTAATCGAGGCGGGCCAGGATAATCAGTAAAAGAAGAAGAAAATACACACAGTAAGACTACCGAGAAATAGATAGATAATTAGATAGGTACGTAAATACGAAAACAGATTAAGTCTAAAGAAACACCTAGCTATGTAATTGAGGTTGGCAACGCAGTATATTATGAGAGGTAGATAAATAAGACAAAATGAATAAGATAAGATAAGCGAAGCAAAGATGATGGCTATTAAGAGTATTTGCTAACTTTTGAGATTATCGATTCTAAGTCTTCGTAGGAGTCTTCAGATTCTAATATATTGAATAAGATCATACGAATTTTCCTTTTAAAAATGGGTTTTGGTAGTGTTCGGTACTTAGTTGGTATCTCATTCCACAGTTTTGCACCAATTCTTGAAAACGATTTTCGTTCAATTTCAAGTTTTGACTTTTTAATATAAAAGTTGTTGGAAACTGAAGATCGCGTATTATATGAATGAATTTTTGCAGTAGGGATGAACAAATCCTTCAATTGTGAAGGGATAACATCGTTATTTACATCATGCATTGTTTCAGCTAGCAATTTATAATACAAAAAGTGAATAGGTAAAACCTTTGCATGAAGGAACAAAGGAATGGCGTGATCACACCTGTCAGCGAAGCACATGAAACGGAGAGCACGTTTTTGGAGGATCAAAAGCTTATTTAGTTGAGTTTTGCCAGCTTGTCCCCAAGCAATTAAGCCGTATCGTAAATAAGGAACAATAAGGCAGTTATATATACTAACAAGAGTATGGAAGGGAACAAAATGCCTTATCTTTGACAGTAATCCAATGGTTTTGCTAAGTTTCAGTGTTATAGAGTCAATATGGTTTTTCCATGACAGTTTATAATCGATTAGGACACCGAGATATTTCACATGATCTTTACATTCCAAGTAGGTTAATGTATTTGTTTGGTGATCGTTAATATATATTGTAGGAAGAAATGAAGGGCGTTTTTGATAAGGGCGAAAAATTACGAAATTTGTTTTATTGAGATCAAATTGGCAAGTTTATGCGTTCTTTTAAGAAAGGCATCCTTCCTGATGCCTTCAATGAAATGTTTTTGCTGACTTATCAAATTCATCATTAAAATACTAGAAACTCCAATGCCTTTTACTTATTTTCTTGTACATCAATTATCCGACAGTGAGCAATACGCTTTCAAAGACATAAATTGTGTTTAACGTACTCTAAACAATCAAACTTGCTGTTACATTTCCTCAGAACTTTGAAAAGGTGGTCAGTCTTTGTTCTGTTGTTGCCATGCTGTGTTTTAAGGTGTTTCCCAATGGCTGAATGACGGTGTTCACTTATGCGTTGATGTAAGTGTTGGGCAGTGTACCCGACATAATTTGCATCGCACAAATCACATTGAAAAAAGTAAACAACGCATTGAATGTTAACGATCGGGTGCTTGCTTTCCTTGACACGCAGGGTTTGTAACAGTTTTTTTTTGCTTGTAAAAACGGGTTTTGGCTCCCAGAGAATAGATATCTTTGCGTACGCGATCGGCTGATCGCAGATCTTTGAAGGGCAATACTATGTAAACAGACGGGTCTGCTGAAGGTACCATGTGTATTTCTTTATCTGGTTCCTGGCTGAACTTATTTATGCTGGAATCAACCAGTGTTTTCGGATAGCGCAGCTTTGAAAATATGGTGCGTAACAGGTTGCATTCTTTTGCAAATCATTCTGTGATGGAAGATAGACGGTAAGCACGGTTAACCATCGTGTTGACCAGGCCTTTCTTGTATCTGTTGTCGACGTGGCTTTGGATATGGAGTAGCAGTCCTGTGTCGGTTGGTTTTCTTTAGACTTCTGTCGTTACAGTACCACCACACAGTCAAAACTGTACCGAGGAACGGAATAGAGCCGTCAAGTTCAAGTTCCACAGTGAAAGACAAGCTAGGGTGCACATTGTTGAGTACTAGGAAAAAATCTGTCGCTGATTCTGTGTTGGGCATTGTGACAAAAGTGTCGTCAACATATCTTTGATAAAAAGACGGAGTCATACATGCTCTTTTGCTCTAGTTGGTCTTCTATATGGCACATGAAAACGTTGGCCAATAGTGGCCCCAGCGGTGAGCCCATTGCTACACCGTCCTTTTTCTTCATACAGCACGGCAACAACAGAACAAAGGCTGACCACCTTTTCAAAGTTCTGAGGAAATGTAACGGCACGTTTGATTGTTTAGTGTACGAGATGTTGTACATAAAGGATCAAGCCCTCTCTTAACACGCAAGCCAACTCCATTCGCGCCAAACTGTTAACGTGACACTATCGTACATTTTTTCATTTATTATTACTATCTTTTTGTGTTTCTTACCTTGGGTGTTATACCCATAGGACCCGCAAATATTTAATGTATTTTTTCAAATATTATATATTCATTTTACACCTTGCACTTTTTCACTTTTTAACTTGATAATTTCGTAACGTAGCGCCAAAACGTCGTTCACGGCTTTCACTTTTATAAATGTGTTTTAAAAATCTTTTAGTGTTTAACTTTTTAATCAATAAATTGTTTAATCATTTCAATACAGAAATTCAGAATGCTGACAGTTTTTCTCACTTTAAGTCTAAATTCAGAACTTCCTCCTGAACTGACTTCCCCTCATTTTGTTTCTTTGTTTGTTTGTGTTCTTGCTTTTTAACCTAAGTCTGCTTACAAATCAAATAAGACACGCCTAAAATTATAATTTTATAGTTGCATTTTTCTTGAGGTGCCTGTAGCCGGAATAAGCCCTAATGCTTTCTATATGGACATCCTCGCCTTATGCTGTTCTTTTATTGATTATTTAATATCTCTTGTAGTTTACTATATATTTATTTTGTAATTTGAAATGACAAAAGTGAAAAAATAAACTGAAACTGAAACTGATCAACCTTGAGGCCCCGTCTTCACGTATCCCGATATTTTTGAATCCGCAACTTTTTCTTTCCGGATTCAAAAATATTTCCATCCACACGCAGCGTATTCCAATTGCATTTGCCCGTCAACACGTATCCGACACGTACTCGAAATGAATCCGGATTCACTCTAGTACTCAGGACTCCTCAAGGAAACAGAGGTAACAGAGCATGCGCCATGAAGCCCTCGGCAATCTTGAGAATTGATGTCACGGTAAGGAACTGGGCTCGATCTAAATATCCGGATTTGGCGTCCACACGATTCCGGCTTCGTCAGTATCGGATTCAAAAATATCCGCTCTGGAGAGCGTATTCAAACAGTTCCGGATTCGCCAGCGAATTCACCGGATACGTGTGGACGGAAAGCGTATCCGGAAAGAAAACGTTGCAGATTCAAAAATATCCGGATACGTGCGGACGGGGCCTGAGTTTCTAAGTCAAAAGCCGAACTTGGCCGAAGGAAGCTGTTAATTTCTTTCCGTGATAATTTGGGGCCAGAAGCAGATTCTAATTAATTGATGCATCATCAAAATCGATCCTAGCAAGTCATAAATTCGATTATCAAGCCAAACTGAGAATCCGAGGGCATTTTAGGTCATTAAACAACACCTGAAAAAAGGACTACAATGCTATGTTTTGTTATTTTAAAGATATCTCGTATATATCTGCTCCGAATTGCGATTTCAAACAAAGACAAGGAAAGAGTAAGAAAGAGAGTGAGTGACGTGGACGAAAATCAATTACTTTGGAAACAAAACTAGGACTGAACAAAAATGAGTGCTTGTTTACTTCCGCTTTAACTTTAAGTTTAGGACCAAGCTTTCAAACGCAGCCGCTTCAGCTGTGAAGAAAAGGCAGCATTGGGCCATTGTACTGACTTGGTGTTTATAATCGGACGAAGTTCCTCTATCAAGATAACAACAAGTCTATTCCCAAAACCTAGAATACATCTAGTGTTCGTCTCTAGAGCACTTAAAGTGTCCAAAGAAGAATAGTTTCCCAATTAAGATATAAACGGAAAAATCTGGTTTACTTTAAGAATAGAAGGAATAGAATATTTATCAAGGAAAAACTTAAAAACCCACCTCACAGAATACAACATCAAGGTTGTCCCTGTTGATTTTACAAGGGCGCTGTTTTCAGTTGATTCACGACGAATCATCAGGAAAATTTGGTAGTTGACTCAACTTTAAAATTTTTTAAGACGAAAGAGGATTCTAAAAGACCTTTTATCGAGAAATTCAGAAAATTGGGACTTGAAAAACCCACGATTGTGAGCGTAATTTGTTACGTGATGTCAAAAGATAATCAAGGTTTAGTCGTGAAAATTAGGAAATAATGTCCTTTGCGTTTTGACAAGTGGAACCATTTCCCAATTTTCTCTTCACCATCTGACTACATACATATTGATTGGCCTAGTTTAAACAGTGACAAGTACTTGTGAACCACAACCGTGAGGCGGGCATAATTAGAAACAGGAAGCATGCAAGAGTGGGTGGAACCAGTAATACATTTATTCGCGCTTGCAACACGCAAATTAAACCAAGCACTTCGGACGTTTAATTTCGGCAAGGAGTATGTCAAATTTCTTTTATTTATACTAATTTTTCGTGATAGTGCGGCAAGACATTACTGAGTATATTTACTTTTTTACGGAGGACACCACGGATGTGGCGGATATTAAATTATTAGTGTAATAAGTATTGCCAATTCGAGTGGGACATCAACTCGACCTTTAAATTATGCAGAAAACCAAGCGCGCTAGAAATGGTATCCACGTAATGTATGTATTTAAGCAAGGCTAAAAGGGGGCTCCTCAATTATTACTGGGTTGCCAAACCCGGTCGGAATCTGCGTTTCATTTCTCCGTTTTATTTTTGTTTCCGTGTCGGTTAAAGTCGTGCCTGTCACTGCCCTGCTAAATGGTATCTTTGTGCATAGAGTCTTCTGTGCGTATTTTGTTACGTTTGAGGGGGCTGGGGTAATGCGTCGATTTCTCTGGTGCACACAGGAGAACATTTAATTAACCTGCAATGGCGTCGAAAGTCATTGTAACGCGCATGGCGTTTTTGCACATCTTTAAACAAAATATACCCTCATGGAGCTCAATTGGATGAGCAAGACAGGCGGTGAAAAATAAATATCTGGAATCTTTAAAGCGACGAGTAATGGTCTTCGACAACAATTTCATTTTTCGCCGTTGGATATCAAGTGAGCTTTGTTTCTAATATTTTTCTAACGTGGTATTATATACAACACTAAAATCAAATGGCAATTCTTTTACGGATTTAACAAACATTGAAGGAATCGAACGCCTTGAATGCATCACAGTGTTTACTGAAGTCGCTTCTAATGGGAACTTAAAACAACTCAACGAGGTTATCCCATTATTTTAATTTTCTATTTTTTGTAGAAAACAGAAAAATTAAAAAAATGTCCAAAAAGGCTGTTTTGGGTAATAGAATTATATTTTCAAAACTTTAAATAAAGTTTAAAAGAGAAAAAAAGAAAAATCGTTGCATATTTCCGTTGTTTGGTCCATGTTACGTTATATTGCCAGTTCAAAAATAAAAAACAAACCCTTAACGTACACAAAATATGATTTTTCAATTATTGTGGAAAAAATGGAAAATTGAATTGGCCGAACCGTGCACGGACCTTACCGCCATGGCTTACATGAAAAGTTGAGCGGACTGTTGGTCGTACGTCGTAACCAATAACCGAAATTTCTCGGGCTACCATTTTTTCTTAACCATCGGTCTGATTTGCATTAGCAATAAAATACGCTATTAAAACATCAATAAAATTCAGTACTTTTTCGCATGGCCAAAATGTTATCGTAATCAGCCTTTAAAGGCAAGATAGATTACAGAAGTGATGATATACTTCACCATTTTATACTTTATCAACTAGTAATAGCTATTGATAAGTGTCAATACAATAAATAGTTTGCAGATTTGTATCAGAGTTCCAAAATACCCAACAGTAGTTATAATTTTTTTTATTCAAAAGTACCGCAACTCAACTTATCTAGTTAACAATAATACAATAATAGAAATTGGACACTTTGTATCTCCAACAATTGCAACAATAGTGTTTTGCAATAATATGGAATGTACTGCTGTAATTCTTGAACGGCGGTAATTTTAACAGGAATATACAATAATTAAGTTGATTAAAATCAGTGCCATGTAAAAAAATCGCCAAAGCGTTTTCAGACTTTTCAGTGTGAAACATGTAACAGGGAATCAAACTCTCTCACATGAAAATTGTTTCAATTTTAGAATTTTTGTTTTGCAAGATACAGCCATGAATTATCAAATTGATCGTTGAATTGTATACTTTGCATATTTCCTTTGAAAATTAAATTAAATTGTTCAAAACTCAGTGGTTACAAAACGAAAATAAACCGCTCTAATCCGAAATTGACAAGAGCGGTCGATAAGAACACGTACGCCGGTTTAGTTTTGAGCTCGTTCACTCAATATAGAACACGATGGTTCGAAAAGAAATATTAAAGAACACTCAAAGCAAGTGTACACAACGCAATGGTCAGGGAAATGGAAAAAAATGTGTTTTCACTCACCTCCGAACACGAGATCATCAATAGTCGCGCGCGTCATGCAAGTTTGTCGAATGGCATCACACATCAAAATACGCGCGCTACGATTGGCCTGTTGCAAGACAATCGACCTCTTTTCCATTCCGTCATTGGAATCTCAGGCATCTCACTCGAGATTTTTTCCGCCTGCACAGTATTTTCGCACGGTTCTAAAATGCTGCTGCCTCGCCAGCTTCGCGTCTTCGCTCGGCTGGCTCGTTGGCAATGTAGCTCTATCGATTTTTGCTTTCTGCATATGCCTGCGCTGTTTGGCAATAGCAAAAAAAAAAAAAAATAATAATAATAAATACATTTGTCTTACAGGAACATCTCATAGTAAGATTCTTTTACTACATTAAATCATTGGCATTGTCCGACAGATATGGTATACTGTATGCTATTCGCTTCGCTCACTTGTGAGAGTTACTTTCAGCACTCGAAGATAAAGTTCTTATCCCCGCGGGGCCATGTAATGTTGATGAAATGTCCAGATTTAAAACAACTTGTTTTACTCATTTTCCAAATT
>NC_090889.1:5003844-5016344 GCF_036669925.1 Montipora capricornis | reverse complement strand
GAATCCCGTTGACACCTGAATCTTTGCGGGTGTTTCAAACAGACAATTGCCTAAATTGTCCAGATAAGTGCGAGGACCACTTCTCCATTTCAATTCTCCACATTCCACCAAGCCGTCAAATTTGTTATTTTCAATTGAGTGTCGAAAGTAATTAGATAATTACTTTGGTTTATGATTACTTCACTGAGTGATTGGTTCAAAGTTCTTGCGCCATTTTTTCATCCAATCAGGAGTGAAACCAAAACCAATCGTGGCTCACGCCTGCACATTTTCCCGCGCTTTGTGTCGGCTACGTGTAATTACTTAGAGTTTTGATTGGTTTGCCGGATTGTCTAAGTCCTTTTTGATTGGCCAAAGTAATTACTTTGGTTTTGGTTTTACGACACTCAATTGATACTCGCTCTGTGAGTCAGCCAATATTCTTATCTGCCTTATGCGGATGCAGATTACGTTATGTCCTGATAGGGGTATACAATTATATTATAGGTTAATAGACAGAATATTTAAAAACAAGTCATTCCAAAATAAGATTTGTAAAAAAATTAAGCTTCAGTTAAAGCTACAATAAGAGTGCAACAGTAGTCATGATATCAACGGAAAGTTCGGAAAAACAAACCGTAAATAAGAAAGAAACAAAAAGTGTAATGTACAAGATGACAAATTTCTCAGGAAACTTTCGAGTAACGTCTGAATAAGATTGTTATTACCTTGGCCGATAAAACCTTTCTCGAGTCGCATAATTCTTCCTATATCATACTCGTACTTAAGCTCATCTAATAACTGGTAAGTGAAGCCACCGAAACGAAATGACTAAAGCAAACGAAACGGAACAGAAAAACAACGCAATTTAAAGGAAACTTGCATCATTGGCCTAAAATATCACTATAGGAAACTTAAGGACGAAAGGAAACTCAGAATTTTGGTCGGTATGTAATTCGAAAAAGAGTAATAACGGAAACGAAAAACCCACCCCATGCACAGAAGACCACATCAATGTAAACTGTGGATTTCATTGTAGAAAAATACGAAATCAACCAGACACATCTTTCGCAGTGCAGGTTTTCAAAAGGAACCAAAACGACGGAACACGAAGCAAGTACCAAACACATTATGACAAGGAATGCAAAGATTCCAAGGACAAACACAAAAAAATTACCAGCGTAGGACAAAGTGATGAACAACTGGAGACGACGGAAGGCAAAGTTGATTTGAATGGCAAACGTTGTTGATCCATTTATGTACCACTACCTCAAATGGAGCTTAGGATACAGTCACATTATGGAGATGATACGTTAGATGATTCGCTTTGACGACGGGTTAACGTTTGAAAGGTCAGCTTTCAAATTTCTCTACGGTGGTCAATTTATCATAATAGAGAGATTAAGCATCGCGTTTACGTGAAACGGCAAACGCGAAGCGGTGGGCTGCTGCTTGTCATAAAAGCATGAAAATTATGTTATTTTAACTCGTCTTTTGAATACGTACTTGATACCTGCTGCTGCCATGCAAGAAATGAGCTCATATCAAACAAGCTTCTTCCAGTTTTGTCAAAACGCAAATTTTAGTCCGATGTTTGCCGTTTGCCGTAAACGTGATGCCCATTTCTGTGTTTCATTTCCCTACCGACGCAGCACAACAGTCTCTTAATAAACTAAACTCCTTTATCCATCCCATATGGACTCGACCCGAGGGTTAACGCGAAACACAACATGATGACATATCATGACAATATCACCATAAAGACATTTTATTTTTATTAGATGAACTGCGCTTTAAAGTGCCCCTGTGATCAAAAAATCAATTCATATTTTTCTTTGGATTTCAAAACTATGTTAACAAAACACTAAGTGACCCACGTTTTAAGCCTTGATTTCAAAAAGACACCTCTTTATTTTAACTGTAATTTTCATATTTAATGATCCGCCATTACTGACATTATGTTCTTGAGAGAGTTGGATCGAGGAGAAAATGACGTCATAGGCTCACTAGTTTAAGAATGCAATACGTGTGTACGCCGCATAATTAATATGCGGCACGGGGGTTTTGGGCTTTCAGACTTTTAAACTCACGCTTTGCATATATAATAAGCTGCGTTCACACGCTGAAATTTTAAGCTAGTGAGCCTCTGACGTCCCTTTTCCCTGGATCCACTTACACTCAAAGTAAACGGCCTTCGGATAAAAATTAAAGCTCAAAATTTTGCCAGTCAGGTGTTAAGCAAACACACTTTCAAAATCTGAAGGAAAAAAGGAAGTGTTTTTTTTTATCACAGGGGCACTTTAACATGATTCTTCCCGTGCCAGTCCTGAGTCGCTTGTAAATTCGAAGATAAGGGATTTAATCTACTTTACATTTTATCGGAGATAAAAATAGATCTCAAAATTGTAAAAAGATTCCATGACCCAAGAGTAAGATTTGCCAAATTGGCCTGACCCCGGGAGATTTGAAGTGGGTGCAACTTTCAGTTAGCCGATTTGGTATATAATTTGTTTATTTTCCCTCAAAACTTGACAATTTCCACACGAAGATGAGGACAAGCATGATATCAGATTCTTACCCTTTAGTAATGGACTCTTGATCATAAATATATCTCACAGAGATATTTGGCCTCAGCAAACCGAGCTTTCAGCAAACGAGCTCAAACGAGTGCATTTTGATCAGTAATGTGCTGGCCAAACTTTTCTACACTTTCTCCATAGGCTTGAGTCAGACATCGAGCCATTCTTGAGTGGAAGCTCAATCCAATCTGGGTCGACCCAAATGGGGAAGTTCCCTTCTCAGACGCCAAATGTCATTTTAAAAATATCTTTTTCATTATCACCTTTTTTCCACAATGGCCACCATTTTAGTACTTTTTTTGTTTGATTGTTAATTGGCCCTTTTGCAGTGGTTAAAATTCTTTTGAATTTTACGTTTAAAAGGGAGACCAAAAGGGCCGATTGGCAAGAACACAAAAGAATACGAAAATGGCGGCCATTTTGGAATAAGTTGTATTGATCCGTACGCGTTAAGTTTGGTTCATGAAACGGCCATACTACAACATTCCTATTCTCGTGAGTGAGAATAAACGCCAGAGGCATAAATAATGATCTAGTGAACCATACACAGAACTTTTACATCATTCGTCTGACTCTTGCTCCTCACTTTCGGCTTGACTTTCTTCATTTAAA
This sequence comes from Montipora capricornis, assembly GCF_036669925.1. Classification (NCBI taxonomy): domain Eukaryota; kingdom Metazoa; phylum Cnidaria; class Anthozoa; order Scleractinia; family Acroporidae; genus Montipora; species Montipora capricornis. The sequence goes on along the minus strand of NC_090889.1, from coordinate 5,013,174 downwards.
TCTGGAATCTTACTGTTCCGCTTCAAATGGATAGATACCGCATGGCCTACAAAATTACTTTTTTTCATCAACCGTTTGGCAGCCAAGTTAAAATCTGGTCGAAATAAACTGTATAGTAGTGGATTTGTAACGGACGTTATGTATCTAATCAAAATGACAACATGAGCGACAGTATTTAAAGCTGGTGGCCTAAAGTCAAATGCAACAAGAAGCATGAGTAAAAAGTATGGGATCCAGCAGACGGCAAATAATGCTGCCATGGTAACAAATAATGCTGCACATTTTCTCTCTCGGGCCGCAGTTCTTTGGGGATTTGAGCTGCGTTCTGTCCTTCTTTTGAGGCGCTCGGAAAGAGCTCGAAAAATTGTGACAAAGGCGTATAAGATAAAGCTGTATGGCAATACAAATACTACCACTAAACAAAATATGACGTAGCCCACAAAATATTTAGTTCCTGAAGGGTCCATGGTTTTGTCTATCCAAACGAAAGGAAGAAAGCCAATGAACACTGCCACAAACCAAACAATAAACAAACCAAGTTTCACTGTTCCTTTTTTGACGAGCCGGTGCGTGACAGGACAAGTAACTGAAATGTACATTTCCAGTGTGGCAAGGAAGATATGATACGCAGACAAAATGGCTGTAACCACGTGGACAACGGTGACGAGGAAGCCTAATTGAAAGCGCAATTGATTAGAGGAAATAACTGAAGTGTGGACGACTATCACATACAAAGGAATATTCAGTAGTCCAGTCATAAAATCACTTATTGCAAAGCTAAACAATATATAGTTAGCTGGTGTGCGTAATGTTTTTGTTTTAAGAAACAACACAAAAACTACAGAGTTAACGACGATAGTGATGAACGCAATGGGAACAAATTCGGCGATGGCTTCGGTGTTAATACCATAGACACCAACAGTTGAGTGGTATGGCTGAGTTTTATTTAACACTGAAGAATTAGGCCCCAGAGTACTCTGATCCATTTGGTGGCAGAATGATGAGGTTTTTCGAGGGCAAGTTGCTGATATCTTTGTAAATTGTAACTCGCAGGATATTCCTTTATTCTGTAATGATCCACTCTTCGTCAAATGGCTGGAGTCCCTCGTGTCCAACAGAAACCACCTGAAAGGGAATGAAAATTAGCAGAAACCTTGTTAGGTGTACTTGAACTTCTCCTTTTTTTTACCAAAATTGAACGTACTAAGAAATAAATGGTCTCTAACTTGATTGATTTTTTCGTGAGGACAGACGCAATTCGCGTTACTTACGTATTAAGTAACACATGCAGAAATTAATTTTTTTCAGAGAATTGTCGGATTTTCTGTAGATCAATTTGAACCTACAGCCTTTTGCATTACCCTTGCTTTGCTATTCATTTTGTTGCTGTTGACAAAGAATGTCACCGCAATGAGAGATCACATGAGATAGCATTGTGCCTACGCGAACTCATTGCGGGTATTGCCTTTCATTGCGAACTGTTTAGAAAATTTTGTATCACAGTGAAAATGCCGAGTCACGGACAAAAAGAAAAAGAAAAATCCTCCGACTTGCAAGAAATAGGAAAAACTGGCACGGAGACACGTGGTTTAGATGGCACTTCAAGCGCTAGGAAAGAACGAGGTGATGAAATTCGTCAAATTGGGATTCCCGCCTCCGACACAACATGTCCTAATGAGCAGTTGTTATCTCTTCAATCGTCAATTGAGAAGGGATTCACCACCATGAGTGGTTTTCTCACTAAAGCAATTGAGAATTGCTTCTCTACCATGCTAGAAAAATTTGAGAGCAATCTGCTCGAAATAGAGGATTTAGATCTCGAACTGAGTAAGACCGAACAGTGGGCGGACAAGGAAAAGAGCGGGAGCCCCCGAACATTGATTCTCTGCTTGAGAAAAGGGGAAAGGCCGCCGATGAACAAACGAGAAAAGCCTCTGATGAAAACCCCAAAAGCATTATGCTTGACAGCATTAAACAAGACCTCTAAGTAGATGAGTTCGGGGACGCGATTGACAATGAGCTCTGGAGCATTGTTGACAAAAGGTATGGCCGATGACAAGCTGCAGGAGAAAATGAAAAGAGTAGCGCTTCCTCAAAATTGCGAAGCACTTACTAAAGTTAAAGTACATCAGCTTGTCTGGAACAATCTGAGCACGAATGTCAGAACACAAGATCTTCGCATGCAGAAATTGCAAACTTCTTTGATCAAAGGAATCACTAGTGTGGTATTGACGACAAACAAGATTCTGCCGCGTCTTGATTCGATTTCCGAGGGAAAAGACTTAGGGACTGTGCAATAATTATCAGGAGGGGGGCCCTAAAACCAGAGGGGGGGGGCCTTAAGTTAAAATAATGGAAAGGAGGGGGGGGGGGGGCTCTACATTAGATTTCTCAAGTAAGTTGAGGGGGGTCTTAATTAAATTTCACAAATTCGATAATGAATAAATAAACATTTTCCAAATAGACAGATGCCACGCCTTTGACTATCCATAATGTCTAAATATTGCATCAACATAAACACATGCTTTAACTTATTTAGAATGTCAACATATGATAGATTGAAACAATCGCTCATGCACAGAAGTCACAAACCACGTTGTGAGCTTTGCCAATAAAACATTTGGCATTTAAGAGGTCCCGCAGACATGCCAGGTCTGTTCTTGATTTAAACAGCGAGAGGGTTTCTAGGTCTACAGTTTCTAGCTGAGGAATGCCACATACTTCTGTTTCATAGTTGTCATCAATGGGTTCACCTCCCAAAGACCGAAAAATTATACAGGTTCGGGTCCTACGGCTTTCTGAGGCAGCAATCCTCTTCTTCTCCCTTTTTTTCTTCTGTTCCTTCTTTTTTCTTGATTTGGATGCTTTAGATTTGGCACCAATAGGAAATGTCGCTTTATATTTAGCCATCACCCTATCCAGGTCTTCTACAAGATGCAGAACGTTTAAACCGACTTGAGACTTTATTGAATGACGTTGTTCAGCATCTGTTGTGCCAAGAGAGGAAATCGATAGCCTCCTGCCAAGCATCCAAGTTAAGCGATTGTTTGCCACTGGGAGGAGGGTCGACAGCAAAGAGGTGCAGAAATTGTGCGACGACTTTTTGATTGACGTGAATGCCTGTAATCACTTCATAGAGCACCAAAAATTCCTTGCAATGAAAGCCAAAACAACGGGCAGACATTAATTGATCCGACGAGGTTGAAGTCAACTCGCTGTCTGCAAGTAAACTGAAACTCTACCTAAAGGAACACGGATTACCCGTCAGCGGAGGGAAAGCAGCACTCATAGCTCGTGTTCCAGGTGCTGGGGAAGCTCAAGGTAAAGAAAACCCGGATGAGCAGCAATCTAGCAGTTCCGAAGACCAAGAAGATAATGAACAATCAGACGATTCAGAAATTGACGATTATGAAGAACAAAGTTTCGAGGTGCTCTTCATCCCTGACGACGCAGTGGAATGGGTTGCAGTACGGTGAATACAGGTACGGGTTAGAGAGGGAGAGGGGGGGGCACATCATAATTTTGAGAGAACGTGAGGTGGGGTCAGAGCTAATCTTGACGCTGCTGGAGGGGGTACCTATCTAATTTTTCCTTTGGTGAAGCTCATTTTAGGACACCCCCCCCCCCTTCCTGATAATTATTACACAGTCCCTTAATTTAACGCTTATCAGATGGCATCGCAATCCACGAAAATGCCAACAAAAATATAAACATGTGTCGCAAAGAGATGATAATGCATCGATCAATGTTAAGCCCGAGGGGAAGGAAGGGGGGGGGGGGGGCAACCCGGGCATATGTGGGGCACTGCCCACTGCCTCCCCACCCTCGGGAATTTGACTAAGAATCTAAGTCCCAGGGTGGAAGCTTCAAATTTTTGCGCGGAGGAATGGGACCATGTCGCATCGTCCCATGTGTTAGTCTGTGCGCCGGCCCTCTTGGAATTGAAGTATCGCGGCTAAAGCCCTTACAGACGGCTGTTTTTAATAGAGGTAAGCACTTGTTTTACATTTATACAAAAACTACTCATTTTCAATTTAAATTGATGGAACACCTTCTTTTGTGGGGATTGTGTGGATTGTTGATAATATTGACTCGCTTTTCGTTAGAGAATCAAACGTTGGAATTCTATTAAATGTTTTCTATCCATTGATTAGGATCACGAGCGGCTGTAGAACAAAATGCTACAGCCTTCATGAAATATGGGAGCTGAGGAATGGGCATTTAGTACCAAATCTGCCATCCCAGTATTTGTTCTAGCTTAGATGCTGCTATAACCCTCAGTGCATTCACCCAGTCGGCAAGTATAGTCAACCAGAAGACATACCATGGTTCTCAGGTGGCCCATCCATCTCTTTCCTGCGTATACCAACACCTGATCCTGCCAGGCCATTTGGAAATGATGCTTGCACTGAATGCAGTGGGTTTTGTGCTGGGCATCACATGAAGCTAAACTGTCTTCTGGGTTATGTAAACAGTGGCAAGAATCAAAGGCTAAACCACCATATGAGATTTTTCTAGAAGCTCACAAGAAATGGTATGAGATGCCTGACAATTTTTCTCTGCTAGCCATTGCAAAAGAGGCACTTCTTCCCCCAGAAGAAGTTTGTCTCTGGCTGAAGCATTTGGAGGATGTGGCATGTAATCGGAAGAGGGGAGCAAAGAAAGCAGCAGCCAAACGGCGAGAACGTCGAACCAATTTGAGACAGAGAACTGACATGTCAAATGTTTGCCATACATGCAACAGTGAAGAGCCACCACTTGCAGAAGACGACAATGACGCAGATGATGAGCAGATGATTGAATGGGTAGCTTGTGATTCCTGCGCTGAGTGGCACCATATTGCCTGTGTGGAGATTGAAAGCATTTCAAGGTGGACTTGTACCTCCGGCAAATTATCTCTATCCTACAGATGATCACTGGGCGCTCAGTTGTATAGCTCAACATGTTAGACTTTTCGTTTCTGTTAGATTGAGACAATGATATCTGATTGAATCGTTTAAAATGCTAGATTTGTATGCCTCAACATGGTGCACTCTAATGGTATCTAACCCTAATGGTATCTGACAGTATCACTTGAAATGCTAAATTCGTATAGCGCAACATAGTGCATTCTTTTTGGTATTAGACTGACAAAATGATATCAACATGGTATACAGCCCGCGTTGTTTCTGCAAGATTGAGAAAATTACATTTGATTTTATCACTTTAAATGCTAGATTTGTTGATTTTCCTTGGATTACACAAAAAATCAAAGGAATTAATAAGAAAGCTTGTCAATTTATACCAATGATTTGTAAAATATACACAACTACTACGAACTTAAGTACCGTGGTCCATGAGGGTCATGAAACGCCCAGCTGTTTATTTGGTGTCATTTTATGATATACTTTCAGTCTCAAGTATTTTTTTTTCCTTTGGAAACCCAATACTTTTGTATTTGAGACGCAGCTTTTTTTGGAAAACCCCCTTTCTTTTTTGGAAAACCCAGCTTTTTTTAAAATAAACTAATTTTGTTTTGAAAACCCAGCTTTTTTTAAAAACCCAATTTTAATTTTTGAAACCCAGCTTTCTGAAAAGAAACTCAGTTTGTTTTGAAACCCGGTGTTTTTTTTTTGGGGAAAACCCAGCATTTTTCTTCAGTGGTCGCGTTCAGGGTCTCTACCACAACCATACTTATCGAGGGCTCAAAATCAACATGGCGGAAGTCTTTAAGACAACGCGTTCGGAGATCAAATCGTTTAGAGAGGTAATAGAAGTGTATTATGGGATTGTGCAAGTAGTGAATGGGAAAATTACCGTGTCAGGTCAGACATTGCCTGCTATTGGTAACATTGTAACCCAGTACAACCTGCCGCATGGACGGGTGGTCGGCGTCTAAACCGGCTCCCCCAGGGGCAACTTGCTGGTGAGGACAAAATACAAGACCTGTCAAAGGCCGGCTCCTGGCGAGCCAGCCAACATGCACTTGGTGGGTAGATGGAGCTCGACTCTCCAGGGTGCAAGCCTGGGCGACGGTATATATAGACCTTGTGCTACCCAGATAACAGGGTCCCCCTCTCGGTCACACCGACGAGTTCCAGGGAAATGCAACACATTACACTTGGAGCCGGATTGGCTGCAGGAACTGCCGGATGGTAATCGCATTGACGACCAACCATCTTCGGGGCTCTAAACCGGATTTTCTGTCTGGGTTTACTCCCGTAGTCTTATCCTTCCCGCGAGGCAACGTATTGGTTGTTATAACAGGCTTGTACTTGTCCTAGATGGATGGCCTGTCAAGGCTGTCGCCACTCCGGTCTCGCCTCACGGTGAGAGCACAACACGAAAAACAGCAGTTACAAGTTATAACTCCGCGCTCGCAGAGCAGAGCAGAGTTGGACGCTACGGGCTGTCTTCGATCATCGTATCCCACTGGTCAGCTATCGCCCGCCTTAAGCTGGGCAGCCCCCAGCCAGTAAGGTGCTGACTCGCCACGATCCGCCTGCTTCAGTGGGTGCCTGGAGCTTAAAGCTCAGCTCGACAAGTGGATCGTTAAACCCTTAACCAGGAAAATACAGTAACTATGAAACGAAGACTCCACTTCTTCGAATAGCTGGTTGGAATGTAAGAAAGATGCAAAATGGATTGACTGAGGACCTAAAAGCAGTTGATGACGCCCGCAAGACAGCTATTATAGACAGCGAAGTGCTAAGACTGAACGTCGACATCGCAGCCCAGCAGGAGACGTGTCCTCCTGACAGTGGATCCCTGAAGGAAGAAAACTACTCCTCCTTCTGGCAGGGAAAGGGCAGCGAGGAGGCCAGTGAGCAAGGAGTGGGTTTCTCTGTGAAGAACACGCTACGTTTCATGATCCAGGTTCCATCTAATGGCACAGTGAGAATCCTCACACTACAACTGTCAACAGCAGAAGGCACCGTTCACCTGGTCTGTGTCTATGCACCCAGTCTACAATCTCCACCCGAAGTGAAAGATCAGTTGTATGAGTCCCTGTAGACTGTTATAGGCATGGTCCCATCGTCAGAACATATTCTCCTCCAGGGTGACTTCAACGATAGGGTGGGTGCGGACCGAGAGTCATGACCAAGTGTCATGATCAAGGCATCAAGGCATAGGAAAAATAAACGACAATGGTCAGAGACTCCTTGAGCTCTGCTGTTATACCACATTAACCTGTGCGTGACGAACACCTTTTTTTTTTCAGAGGAAAGCATGCCATAAGGTATCATGGAGACATCCTAGGTCAAAACATTGGCACCAGCTGGACTTGGTTATCACCAGGCGTGACTCACTCAACAACGTCTGCAACACGAGATCTTATCACAGCGCCGATTGCAACACTGATCACTCTCTGATTGTCTGCAGGGTGAAACTGATCATGACACCTAAAAAAATATATCACTCCAAGCAGAAAGGTCAGCTACGTACCAACACCAGCAAGACTGCCTACTCAGACAAGATCCAGGAGGTTGCAGAGCGTCTTGAAAAATCGCTGATGTACCACCATGAGCAGAGTGCCGAGAAAAGATGGAGCTCTCTTCGTAACACCATTTACAGTGCTGCGTTGCTCACTTTTGGCAAGAGAGAACGGAAGAACACAGACTGGACCCAGCTATCATCGCGAAGCGCAACGCTCTGGTCGACTACGAGCGTGACCAATCAAAGGAGAACCTCCCGACTCTTGGGGCCACTCGGAACAAGGCCCAGCGAACGGCACGCCACTGCACGAATAACTGCTGGCTTCAACTCTCAGAGAGAATCCAGCAAGCCTCTCTCGCCGGAAATATCAGGGACGTGTATGCGGGCATCAAGCAAGCAACAGGCAAGCCAGTCAAGAAACCTGCGCCACTATCTTGATCCTTACTCCAGAATAAACACAGTCTCTCAGAAAGCACTTGATGCTATCAAGGATCTGCCCGTACTAGAGGAACTCGGCGCCAAGCCGACCATGGAAGAACTTAGTTTTTTGCTGATTATCGTAGGCATGGCTTTTACACGTGTAATACTGTCTCGCCTGCAAGTCCCTGCCAGCCCCGTTATTCCTGAGTCTCAATTTGGCTTTAGAGAGGAGCGATCCACGGTCGATATGATTTTCTCCATTCGACAACTGCAAGAGAAATGCCCTGAACGCATGATGAACGCATTCATCGATCTTACCAAGGCTTTTGACCTTGTGAGCGGGAGTGGCCTGTTCAAGATCCTGAAGAAGATCGGCTGCCCCTCCCCCCTTCCCTAGTCTACTTAACATCAGTGCCTCCGTCCATGACGGCATGCAGGGCACAGAGAGCTATAACGGCGCCTCGTCTGAGCCCTTCAAGATCACGAGTGGTGTAAAAAAAGATTGTGTCCTTGCGTCTTCTCGTCTACCTGCACACCAGGAGTGACATGAAACTGTTCAGTCTGTCCCAACTGAAGGCATAGACCAAGGTCCAGACTGTCCGCCTCAGAGAAATGCTGTTTGCTGACGACGCGGACCTGATCGCGCACGCCGAGAAAGGACTTCAACACCTTATTAACAGGTTTGCCCATGCTTGCGAGGAAATCGGCCTGAAAATTAGCACTAACAAAACTAATGTCATGGACCAGAGTGTCCCGGCCCCTCAAACTATCAGAATTAAAAGTGAGGTTCTTGAGGTCACCGTTCATTTCACCTACCTTGGCTCTACTCTGTCCAGTAATTTGTCTCTCGATTCAGAGATCGTCAAGCAGCGCATCACCAAGGCTGCCGCCGTTTTATCTAAGTTGAGAAAGAGGGTGTGGGAAAACAATCAGCTGACCTTGAATACCAAACTCAAGGTAGAGTACCACTCAGAAATACGTTGACCAAAATATGCGCACAATACGCGTATATCTATATGCGTTTGTGCGTATAACCATACGCGTATTGGCGTATAAATATACGCGTATTCGCGTTTAAATATACGCGTATTCGCGTATACCGATATACGCGTCTCCCTAATTAGCTTGCTTACTGTTTTGCTTATTGTTATAAAGAATACATGTAGCTTGACAGCACTAAAATAGTACACGACTAAGAACTACATGACGAAGACACACTTTCACAAACAGCTGTCGCGCTCGGAATACGAACCCACGCACGGATGCTTATTTCATCGATAAACATACAGTTCAGGTTCAAAGTTATTTTGTTCCACACTATTAAAAGAGAGAAATCAATAATATACAAAAGGCACACCATCAATAAACATGCAATTCTCCGAAAATCTTCCAGTTTACCTCGCCGAATACGACGGAAGTTCTACTCCTATTTGAAAAGTGTTGCACTACCTGTCACGACTTCCTCTTGATATGAGTCGTATGCAAATTTTGATA
>NC_090889.1:4991344-4998844 GCF_036669925.1 Montipora capricornis | reverse complement strand
TCGTCTAGATAACCTTTCATATACAAAGTGGGCTTCTCGCAAGTATCACAACGGTATTCACCGGAAAAATGATTAGAGTAAACTTTAGTGCTCTTGTTGGCCTTGAAGTTTATTCTTTGAAGCTGTTTCTCCCAAGCTGCCAAGACAGGACTAGTTTGATCTGTCGTTCTGAATATCGACGGTTATTGTCGCATCCATACACTGCACAGTGATTGCCACCACCTATGACTACTTCTAAACTCAAACGATTTATATTTCTTGAAATCCTACAAATACCTCTTATTGAACGTTTCTAATCTCCCAATTTTAACGCGAGCCTAACTCCTACAAGTACTTCTCATTGAATGTTTCTAATCGCGTATTTTAACTCGAGCAGCGCAATCGACTGATTTGTTGCCCCTTGGCGATCCCAGAAGTCTTTGCTAATATAGGGGAAAACTAAGGGGCCTTGGGACCGGTAACTCATTCATTGAGGGTCGTAAAACAAATAAGAAAGTAATTACTTCGACCAATCACGGCTGGTGCAAACAGCGTAATGAACAAATCGAAATTCGTATCCATTCCCTGTAACTTGCTCAAAGTGCGGCAAAACTCGCATGACTACAAACCTTAGTTTTATTCATTGTATCATGCAATAAGAAAATCACATCGTTATCGTTAAAAAACGTCCCTAAAACCTAGTTTCACTAGCGACGCAAGCACAAGAATAAGCAGCTTATGCTATTGAAAACGAAGGTCGACATAAGCAACAAATTCAACCACGGCAACCGCCATTTTGTTCAAATGCTTAGACGTAGGGAATCTGGAACGAGTGCTTTAATTGGTCAGACGCAACACATTTCCTTGTGCTTATGCTGTAAAGTTCGTTTTCACACGACGCAAGCGAATGCAAGCATAAGCGCACGCAAAAGGAAAAGGAAAAAGTTATGCTTGCGTCAACCTCGTTTTCACGGTGGTATAAGCGCTCTTATGCTTGCGCTTTTGCTTGCGTCGCTAGTGAAAACCAGGCTCAAGCATTTGATAAATTGTCCTGGTAGGCTACAGTGTTACGTTATACTACTCACAAAAACAAAAAAACGAAACAAATGTCCAAAATGAAGACGTTCTCACATTAACTGACTATCAGCCTGGGTCAAGAGATTATAAAGGTAAGAGAAGTAATCCCTCATACTGGCCCTATTCCCATCGTAATCCCTCTTAGGTTATTTTTAGGTGATATCAATTTTCGCGCGGATAATGTTACCGCGCGCGTTACGTGGAAGTTTCATGGAGGAGGGAAAGTGCAACAAATTCTGTACGATGCCACTCTCCGTTTTCAAAATTGAGTTTCATGGCCTGATAAAATTCATTGTCTGCAAGATACAGGTTTCAAACATACATCCTTGGAATTGCTTAACTGCCTAGTTTGCAGTGATACCAATTTGAAGAATTTCCAATCTATCAAACCGTGTTAAATAATTTTGACATATGCAGATATGTTTACCTTGGTTGCATTGCGTTACTTGTCCATTTTAGTGCGCACTTTCTCATCGTCTACAAAATTCTGTCGCTTACAAAACTCGTCCTTGTCAAGATACAGTTTGCAATCATATATCATGGAAATCGGTTAACTGTATAATTCACTCTGATACCAATTTTACGATTGTCTAGTGAAGGAAACCCTGTTAAATAATTTTGTAAAAGGGAGCTATATTTTACGCGTGCGTTGCAAATTGACTTCAATCCGATCTTACGTCTTTAAAAAACGGTCAATTAAAATTTTCCTGTCATGTTAAAACTCGATCCTTTCAAGATACAGGTTTCAAACATCTATAACTGAAATTGCTTAATTGTCTAGTTTCCAATGATACCACATTCAAGGTTGTGCCATATAGGAAACCGTGTTAAATCTCTTTTAAGGAGACAGCTATATTTAACATACGTGCTGCTTTGCAAATTCACTTGAATCCGATAACACGGGTTCAAAAATTTTTATCGGACGCTTGATTCAAGTTCTCCTTTCATGTTTGCACTGTTATTGAGCTCTATCTGCCTACTCTATCACAGTATCAGAATTAAGTCAACATCTTTTAATCCCGCAACGGAAACCGAGAATGCGTTTATTAAAGTCAGAGAGATCGTACTTATCAACTATAGTCTTCCATTTGCCATTCTGTACAAAATCCTGTCGGATACATAACTCGTTCCTTCCAAGATACAGGTTTCAAAACATAAGTCATTGTAATCGGTTAACTCTGTAGTCAACAAGTCACGTTCGTCCACAAAATGTATATATACGATTGCCTCTCAACATCCTCCGCCATTTTTGTTTGATGGTAAATCGCGAACGACGCGAATCATTGCGTGGGAATTCGCTCAGCTGTCAACATTGGTAAAAATGAGGACATGTGATTGGCTATCAGTTAACCCTCGTGGGAATACCGGATCTCGCAGGAGATCTAAAAATAACTTAAGAGGGATTACGATGGGAATAGGGCCAGTATGAGGGATTACTTCTCTTACCTTCATAATCTCTTGTCTGGGTACATTCTTATATTATGTTCTTATAATTTGGTTAGTCAGCTTGAACCTTCTTACAAGTAAAAAAAGGTTCTTATAAAAAAAATGAGTGTATTCAAGAGATTTTAAGTGACTGAAAATCTCAGGCTGCAGTTCGTAACCAAAACAAGTTTTCGATTTGAGACAATTTAATTCAAGCGACTAATAATAACATCACTTGACTTTGGGTACGTCCGGATTTTAATGGGTTTTATTGCCGTTTTGTCAAATATTTGAGACTTATTGATCACAACAACCGGTCCAGTTATGCGTGTTAACTGCCTGACACAATTGTTTAACTGGTTGTTTACACATAATGGAAGGAAGATGTTAACACTAAAATTATCTTTGGATGCAAATAACCCTCGCTTATGTTTCCAGTATTTAGTTCACATGAAAGGTGTCTTTCTCATGTAAACAACTAATAATGGCAATAAAATAATTTCTTGATATTGGACCGAATAAAAGCAATTCAATACTGAGTTGATTTTTAGATTGTTTGAATTAATATACAAGTTAACGCACTTGAGTGCATCATGGGTAATCAGGGCAACATGGTGGAAATTCAAAGCAAAATAATTAAAATTGTATATGACTCTACTTTGTCGACTTTCACCTTTATAAACCAAACAAATAAGTTTAAGTTGACAACTGAGATGAACTGGACTTGGTATCTATTCTTTAGAATTCCTAAATATTGCTTCTTTGTCTCCATGCCTTTTCTGTAATTTTTGTGCCTTTGGAATTACAGAATAATCTCTACAATAGCCATTCTCTCCAGCTTTATTATATCGCACCTTTTAGCGCATATCTCCTGTTTTGGAAAATTAAAAAAAAACCAAAATTCCATATAACGAATATTTTTCATGGTTTTGAATTTCCACATAAACCTTTGAATTTCTCTCCATCTTACCCTGATTACCCATAATGCACTCAAGAGGGTGAATTCGTCTGTTTGTCCAAGTTAAAGCTTGCAGCTATTCAAAGCATATGAAACTTTTACTTGATTGAATACTCTGACATCAGCTTTAAGAAGTGGATTTAAATCACAAAATTAAAAGCGATCGGCGTCATAAATTGGAGGTCAAATTTTAATTTTTCCAAGGAATCCGTTTTGAACACGGACAAATAAATTATTGAAATGACCTGACGGTGATATTGAACGAAATAAAGCAATATGTTTAATCTTTACTTTTTGAATTAATTACTCCGAGTTAGACAGGAATGGTGACAGATATTCGGTTTTCCGAGTTTGCGTTCGAGAAGTTCGCTAATAATCCATGACTATTCGCCTACCTTACCTTAAATTAGGTAAAAACTGTCGCAATTAATTAATTAAAATAATTTCTTCCACTTCCTCATAACGCCTTTCTTTTAAAGTCAAATATCTGGCATCAATCTTGTCTTAGTAGTCACTTTACCTACCTTGCAGTGAGCGGTTATATCAGGTTGAAGGCTGGAATAGTAAAATGAGATCTCGTTACACAAGGAAGTGGCTAAGACAGCTGCCACAAGTAATTACTATTCATTTCGTTATAAATTCGTTTTCGACTGCAAATAAAACTCATGTGCTGCCGTCAAAGATCATTTTCCATTAACACCTTCAAATTTTGTTCTCCATTTTCTTTACGAGCCAATCATACTCCACACTTAACCAAAACAAAAAGAGACAGTGTTCAATTTAGTAGTCTCAGTTAAAGAAAAAACAGATTAAAATCAGGGTATTGAGGTTGCATTTCTTCATTCCGATTAAATTAATGCTGCATCTACCAAGTGTCAAAAACACAGTAATTATCTACATTTGACCATCTCTTGCCCGCTTGATAGCTTATAGGTATGATCATTTCTCGACTAGAAGCATTATTACTTTTTTAGCACAAAGTTCATCTGAATGAAGGCAATACATTTACTGAATCAAACAAACGGGGATAACGACAACACCTGAAAATAATAGATCTTTCCCCACGATAATTAGCGCACAATGTAGAGTGGACAGAATTACCTTGAAAAGTAAAAATCTTCCAGAGATACACAATGAATGGAAGACGATAACCGTAATGAACCGAATGAAACTTCCCAAGAGTTAATTGCAAAAATGGCGGCAAAGTTATTGTCTGACTTCCAGCGCGCACTTCTATGATCTTCTATAACTTCTCAGTATAAAATATTTCAGTGCGATGTTCAGACGCCAATACTGCATTATATTATCGGCTAGTTAGGTAACTACTGCCAATACAATACGGTATTGGCGTCTCAAAATTGCAATTAGTTTTGAAATACGATCCACCCATCACCTAGATAAATAAATCTGTAAAACAATCGGTTCGAGCCTGGTGGACATTCAATTCTCACCAGTTAAGGTCAGTAGTAAGGCTACTGATCAGAAATAACGAGAATCCAAAAACAGAATCCAAATTTCACATTTTTTTAAAAACCTTAAACATCCCTGTAGTGAACTATTTTTAAAAATCATATTTAAAAGTTCGGTTTTTTTTTTTCGTTTTCAGAAAAAAATAATAATAAAAAGCTCGCCTGAGCCCCGCGGAAACACGGAAAACGATACATCTTCAGAAACCTCGTTTGCAAGAAAGGAACGTTCTCCCTCATTGAAAATTAAATCATATCTAAAACCACCTTTTACCTACCTAAGTGTATTTTAAAAAGTTTAGACATCGTATCTTTAGACGACTCTGCGAGCCGTCGAAGATACTAGCCTCGAAGGGTTTAATTTCAAAACGAAGTTTCGGTCAAATATACGGGCCTATTCTACCCTAGCCTATATTTTCCAGAACAAAAAGAGACAGAAAGTAAGCTTCATCATTTGTTTTTAACAACGAAGTGTCTAATAGCTCGGCAGCCGGGCAAGGTCTTGAATAGACTAAATGCCCGGCAGTCAAAACGTTTCATAGATTAGGCCTAAAAAGCACTCCTGTTAGCCTGATTAGCACTCCGGTTAGGCTAAATAGCACTCCGGTTAGCCTGAATAGCGCTTCGGTTAGCTCTATGGTTAGCATTCAATAATAGCAATGGTAATATGACACATACCGTAAAAATTCGAACACCTGGCAGCCCGTCTCAGTAGCTCAGTCGTCATGAGCAACTCTCGATGTGGGTTTGACCTGGGTTCACTTCTGCTTGAGGTCTCGTATTGTAATGTGTTTCTTCGTAATGTGTCTTACTGTGGGGCATTTAGGTTATATAGGCAATATAAGACATTTAACTGATTAGAGTGTAATGTGAAGTGCTATGTTTCTACCCCAAACTGTTCAATTTCGGCCCGCTTTTCCCCAACAGTTCAATTTCGGCCTGCTAAAAGCAACGCGACAAGAACAAATAAGCAATTTAGCGTTGCAATGAAACAACAGCTGTCATGTAAACTACATCGGTTCAACGAAACGTGACTAAAATAAACCAGTCAATAAACCATGGTTTTACCAATAGCCCAATTTCGATATATTAAATTCAGTCCTAAACAAAAGGCATCATCTCGAAGCCCTCGGGAATAAACTGATACAAATCCTTACGCTCTTTGTTTCGAAGTGAATTTTAATATATCGAAATTGGTCTCTTCGATATTTGGATACGTGAATAATTTTAAAAGCACAGTTAATAGGCTATTTCAAAGTTCATGCCTGCCTCCTCTTCAAAGCGAGTCTGAAGGTCCCTTGACACCACAGAAAAAAAACTGGGTCCGTACCCCTTAAAAGTATGTACGTACGGACCATACATCTTTGCCGTGTAAACTATCCGTTCTATGTTTTTATGATATGGCTCCGGACCCGCTTTCTTTTCGCGATCCCAAAACCGGAAAAATCGAGTCCAGACCCCTTTTTGCAGATCAAGAACGCTGTCTAAACGTGTCTCCGCTCCAACTCAATTCGAATAAAAATCTGCTCCGGACTCCGAAAATCGGCAGTGTGAACAGTATGCCAGAAACGGGGCCTTAAGGCCAGTGGTATAATGAGCCAAAGCAAATTGATGGCTGAGTAAACAGTAGAAAAATATTTGTCCGAACCCTTTTTAATCGATCCGGGCACAGTTGAAGTCGCTTTGAAGAGAAGGCAGACATGAACTCGAAAATGGCCTGTAAAGAAGAAATTAGGGAGCTTAAGCACGCGCGTCTTTGAGACGCGGACGTGTAGGTTTGTGAGGTGTTGCCGGCGCGTAATACAACAAATACGAGAGGAAAAGAAGAATTGGTCAGTCACAGGTGTTAAAAGTAAAATCAATTTTCAAAGGCTTTGAATTCTAAAAAACTGACGTTTTCCGGAATATGGGGAGATGCTGGGATTGGTCCTTCTATTCCTAGGAGGTTTGTGGGAAAAATAACTCAATATAGCTGTTTTAGAAAAATTCAGTCAGTAAATGGGGTTGTTTTTCATTTAGAACCGGAGACCGGTTGATCCCCGCCTTGTTCAAAAGTAATGAAAAACATCAAGCTTCGAGTTTTTTAAAGTGCTTGCCTTGTCATGGCACATACATGATCACGTCATACACAGGTGAACAGGTGGTTGACTTGAAGTATGACATAGTGATAGCGTAAAGTCGATGTTCGATAGTAGGTATATTAGCCATCGTTAAAGCATCAGAATATTTGCAGTGTGGAAAGATTGTTCAAAGTACACGTTTCTGTACCGCTTCCAGCTGACCAATGAGGCATCCAGTAGACGGGAAAAACCATGCTGCGCTACATACTCAATAACAGATCTGATGGATGTTATGCAAATATGGACAAGTTTTAATTGATTTTGATGTTTTGAAACTCCTTGCGAGATTGCAAACACAAGATCATTTATAAAGCTTCGTTGTTTTTAATTGGAACCTTTTACGAAATCGCAGACCGGGCAAGATCACCGTCATTGTTCTCACCGTTGTCAAGCGAGGTATATAATCAGTAGTTCAGCTTTTAAGGAACGTTTTATTGTTGGGGCTGCTGAATGTTTTTATTTATTTATTCGTTTA
>NC_090889.1:4978844-4983844 GCF_036669925.1 Montipora capricornis | reverse complement strand
CCTATCATTTCCAGTGTGTTCTTTCAAATGATTTTGTAACAGCTTTAACTTGTTGTATGTTTTAGTACACCCTGTCCATTTGCATGAATATAGTCTGTTGATTGGTGCAATACCAGCTGTGTCCAGTTTATCAATATGTTCGTTACAATGGCTATACAACTCCCGAACACGTTCCATTGACATATGAGGTTTTGTAGCGTTTGCTTTATTTTGTCCACACCTTCAGGCAGTCTGCTGAATATGTATTTTAAATCACTGTCTGATTTAGGGCCAACACAAGTCATTTTCTCCCTGTGTTCTTCCAGTCACTCAGCTTTTTGTCTCAGGTATGTCAATTCCTTTGCTGATTTTCGTGCCAAATTGACAAGCTCGTCCTTTTACGTATATTAAAATTTTGTCTTAGATGAGTCACTGTTGTTTGGATTATTTTTTCAGGATTTCAAAGTTCTGAGATAGTGATTAGCACTTTGTCAAGAGACAAGGAAGTTTGATGTTTCCAAAACTTCGTCATTCATGATGAAAATAAGACATTTTGTAGACCGAATAATTTTGTTGTTGCCTTCAGTTAACAACCTCTCAACAAATGCTGCTGGTTTACCATCCCTGGTCATGAAGACAGGTTTGCCACATTCACAGTCAGCTGACAGAAATGACTCGTACTCTTAATAATCACACCCATGGCACACTTTTAAATTTCCAGCTAGATTCAGGAGGTAAACTGCATCTCCATATGTTTTAACTGGTTTTGGGAAATCTGCCCTCTCAAGTTCAACATCCCTTTGAATTCCTTCCACATATATATTCCAACTCCCATCAGCATATAACTTAACCTCTCTTTCGGCATACCCTGGGCAATTTCCAAAAAAATAGAAGTGAATGGTTTTCTGTCCGGAATTTTTTTTTTCGTGAAAGCTCCAGTCTCTATCTAGTGCAGGTTTTAGGTCAGTTTTTAAAATGCTGATAACCTCGTTAATTTGCAGTTGCTGGGTGAGAACCTCTTTGACATCCGGCTTTCCTTCCTTTGATTTATGAGATATAGTCTCAGCACAGCGGGTGTCGGAAATTGTACGGATTATTGTTATTATTTGTTGCTTTTGTTGTAGTTAACGCAATTTTAAGCTTTGTTTTGATTATAAACAGTGTGATTTGAGAAAATGTTATGTGCAGCCGCGTGACAGACAACGCGTGGGAATCTGATAGCCTTGAACTTTGGAACCTTTTAGTTGAAACCCAAACCAATGATTGACAGTGATAAAAGAGACATTAGAACACGAGGACAAATAGAATGAGACTTAGTAATCTTGAGGGGAGAGAGATCTTTTTTCGGTGATCAATAAACTAGAAGAAATCAGGATACCCCGTGAGTGTGTTGGTGGTTCAATCTTGGAGGTAATTTCTAACACGGGAATTTATAGGTTTTGAATCAACGACACTTAAGCAATTTCTTCTAAAACCTCCCCCTTAAGTAGTAATCCAAGAGCCCTTGCTTCTAATCGCACGAGCTTACAAATGCATTCTTTGAAGTAATTCCATCCACAGACACCTTTACTTTTTGCGACACCTTTCACTTCATTTCTGCGAGCTCGATAAAAATAGTTCCTTACGCTTTCACTACTGTAATGCACGCCATTAACTCGGTGGATACCTTTGACGACTCTTTCCTATTTTTCTACTGAATGTTTCTTGGAAAATGTCTCCGTAGGAAATAAAGTTATCAGAAGTGTATATAACAGTAGCTCATCAGTTGTGAAAGGTGTGTCGTTTTTAACGAGCAGAGGTACCCTATAGCTATTATCTAGTTTCTGGCCGTTGCTAATATTTGACCAGGGCTTTCTCTCCGAGCTTGCTGCTTCATATTCTCCTTCATCATCCACGTCTAATGAGCTGGCTTCGTTGGGTGTAGCACACGAGGGAGTGCAAGGAACATGGAACACAGGTGGCGAAGAGTCTTTCACCTCATTAATTGTCAACGGGATATCCACTTGCGGAAAATCAAACAGCTTTTTCTCGATCTGCTTGGCTTTTCATCTGATTGGGCAAATCTTTTCCTAACAGTAGCCGCAAACACACTTCGAAGTCCCTTTGGTGTTGAGCAAGTTGGTGATTTTGGTCCGCCAGCGAGTCGCTGTAGAGATAGAAAAACTGCCATTCTTTTGTTTGCCATTTGCCTACTAAAACAGTTAATAAAATAAAAGTAGTTCGAAAACTTTAACACTCTTTATGATGGACTGTATTGAATAAACTGTCTCCGTTTTGATCTCGTGTAGCTCGCTGTTTTGAAACTCTGACTGGCGCGAAAGTAACTACCCGCGGTACGTGTACTGATCGTACCGAATTATTTGACATCAAACTCAAAAATGTCTTAAGAGGTCAATATAAAATTTACACAGGTTAAAGAGATTAAGTTGTTCTACGCATAGTCAAGAATGTACGCTTTCAGCTGCTTTGAGCAGTGCTACACTCTGGCGCTGTCGACCCAGTCTCTCTCCGCATCACACATCGCTCAAGAGCAGAGTGGGTGTTTCACCGCCCATTCTTTTCTGCTCCCTGCTTATGTTTAGGTTAGTTAACCTGGGTTGAGCCTGCAATCCCATCGAAAACCAGTACCTGGTCACCAGTCAACTAAAAAAGCAGCTGACTACGGTGAGCCCGCGATATTGCCTTAACTGGTTGCTCCTCACGAAAGAAAAAAAAAACCTCTCGCACCCAGTGTAGCTTCGAGCAAAAGTCATTACGAAAAAACAAGTTTATTAAAAAGAGGATATTACATAGTCACGTGGGATAAGAATTTTATCTTCGATTGCTGAAATAAAAATGTTAATGTAGTGGAGAAGAATTACATTAAAGCACAAAAGTATGTTACAATGAAGATGGAGCTCGCGTTTTATTGGCTAATCGTGTTCGTTACCATGACGACACCTATATTCTCACATGTGAAAAAGAAAAATGATATGTTCACCTCGCGCGATGAAGATATGATTTTTTAGTAAATGGAGAAATCCTGGTATTTCATCAGTATCTATATAGTAAAAAGCCATATCACACAGCTTTTTCGATCATTTTAAATATTTTCGTGAAATCTTCCCGTAATATCTGGGACACGGAATCACTACACTAGTGTGCCCAAACTCACATTGTATTAGGAAATTCCAATTTTCATCAAATATTACTGACCGAGAAAACTCATTATGCAAAGAAGCTTTGCGAGAAATCCATTAAGAAATTAAAAAGCGTATTGAAACGCCATATCACCGAACCTCTTTCGATCAATTCAAACATTGAACATTTGCATGAACTTTTCGAATTTGAGACACTGAATCAACATTGACTTCGGAAGTTAAAATGTTTATCAAATACCATTGGCTGAGAAAACTCATTACGCACAGAAACTTCGATAAAAGTCCATAAAGGAAAAAAAACGTAGCCATATCACACAGTTTTCTTTGGTCAATTCAAACACTGAACATTTGCTTTAAAATTTTCAGTAATCCCTGGAACACTGATTCACAAAAAAAGGCTGTTTGTCCACAATAACCGAAACTCTTCAGTTTAAACAGGTGAGTTACATATTCCTAACCTGAGATCTTGTATAGCTGTAGAGGTGCCAGATTCATTCTCGATGACTTGAGCGTCCTTTTCGACTCGCATTTTATCTATGAGGCTATTGCGTTTTTAGTAAAAGTTAAAGATAGAAGTCATCGGACTAACCAACTCTACTCTTGAGCCAACGTAGATCTTAGTGTAAGGAAGAAAAAGATATAACGAAACCGCGGTAACGAGCATTGAAAGGATAAGGGAGGATATTGGTCCACAGTTGGAGTCTCGTCGGCACATAGTCGGCTTTTGAACGTTTAAAACATTAAATTACTCTACCTCTTCCTTCGTTTTCGTTTGATACGAAGCAGGCGGGAGTTAAATTCATTAATTTGGAATTACGTTTATTAACTTTGCAGTGAACTCGCATTCAGTCTAGAGTTTCCAAAACCGAATATTTCGAAAATACACCACTGCATGATATTTTTGGATGGCTTTCTTTTTCGACGTTTCCGGGTATAAAGTGCAAATACTATGCATCCAAAACAAGCAAGCAACAACTAGAGAATAAACAGATTATATTACAAGAAATGCTTAAACAACTGCAAGCCAAGGTCCGCATATGTCGAGTTTGTCGAAGTCAAAACTAATTTTCTTTGCATCGCATTGACATAAAACAAAAAATATGAGTTAATTTCACAAAATTGTTCTTTTAAAATTTTGTTTAATGCTTTTGGCTACGTCAATTACTTTAAAAGGTTAAAGGCAAATTCGAATCATTTTAGAAAATTTATTTCACATTTAATCATAGTCAAAACATATTTCAATTTTTTTAATGGTATCTCTTAAATCTTTTCCCACTTTACATTCGATCTAGTGTTTTTTTATCTAGACATCATTTGGAAATAATAAGACAGATTTAGAGATTTAGCCGTGAATGTCATTTCCTGGCTTAACATCACTCACAATTTACATCTTTATATCTTTTTTAGCTTAAGCCATCAATGATGAGGCATTGACAGCTGCAACAAATCAAACCCCAAGGTGCTTCTTTGCTATAGGTGACTGTGAAAAGAAACCAGTTGTATCCACAAACAGCAGCGCTTCATGTTCAACTCTCGAAACCAAACTTTCAACGGAATTTCGAATGATCCAGCAGAAAACTCCAGTCTGAGTTTGACGTTCACCCCTACCCATGAAGCTATTTCTGAACTGGTTCCATTTTCACTTTCGATCATTTTAGCCAACAGTTTAGTATTTCTCCTTTTCTTAAAGAAGACTTCATTAAGGACACCATCAAATTATCTTCTTATCAGCCTTGCAGGGTGCGACTTCTTCACTGGGTTTGTTAACATCCCACTTACTTTAATAGTATTCACCCAAATAATTACGTACCCGACTCTGTCCGATTTGTATTTCTTGGTGGCTGTGTCACACAATTTTACTGCCGTTTCAACAGGGTATCA
>NC_090889.1:4926344-4968844 GCF_036669925.1 Montipora capricornis | reverse complement strand
AAGGAAGCAGGGAACACGTGATCGGAAAAGCAAGGACCTTGCACGCGAGTGATCTAGAAGCAGCAGACACGTGAGGACCGCTTTCTATTATGGTCCCCCTTTGCTGGCCGGTTATTGGTGAAAAGAGTGCCTAAAAAGGGAAAATCCAACATTGCGTGCTACAGTCTCGAGGGCACACTTACTGAGATGCGAAAACACGATCGATGCGTGGGACGAGCCAACCTCAACAAGGTCCGTGCTCAAGAGAAACGGTACCGCAAGAGACATCGGGCTCAAATCCGGGAGTCCAAGAAGGCGCATGCAGCCACCCATCGCCCCCAAATGAACGCGTACCGTCGCCGATATCAACGAGCCCAAACATGGCAACGACAGGTCCGGGCCCAACACGACCTCCTGTTGCCAACCGGAACCCTGTTCGTGGCCGAAGATCACCAATATCTCTTGGACGAGGCTCCAGCGCGTCTGATCCACCCAAGAGGCCCCAAGAAAACTGATGCCGCGACACGTAGCGCTAGATGGAACGTCGGTAATACCAAGCTCACCGCGAGCAGATCCGAGCCGGGGAAAAACACTACCGGGCCACCCACCGGGAACAGGAAAGGGGGTACTGGGGAACCCACTACGACTAGGGCAGCGAAAAAGCCCGACGGTACCGGGAAAAAGTCCGAGCCAGCGAAAAACAGTACCGGCACACCCACCGCAAGCAGATCCGCGAAGGCGGTACCATGCCAGGCCCTGTGCGGAAAGCTTCCTTCAACCGATGGGTACGTTGATGATTGCCGCTCGTTAACGTGAACTTTTGGTCGTCGCTCGAGGACGTCTGTGTTTGTGTCTCAATCAGGGTTTGGCGACGACAGTGCGTCCGGCTCGTGTGATCGACACCCGCGGTGGTAGATGATTAGTTCGGAAGTACAGGCGTTGACCACCCATCCCGATGTACCTAGCCAAGAGACGAGCGCACCTAGACCGCCTGGCTCCTCCAGCATCCCCGTGTTCGTCCTCCACATCTTCGGATCTGTCTTACGGGGTGGCTCGTTTGGACGACCTGTTGCTTCGCGTCTCCCGGACGGCCTCCGACATGGTCGCAGAACTGGACGATCTCGTCCTACCACCCCCCGAATCCGTACGGCGGTCCGCCCGTATCGCCGAACGAGGAGCCCTAGGTGGCTCAGAGGATGATGCAGCATGTGCGAACGAATCATGCTCGTTCCCAGGCGCGAACGGACGCGGGCCGTGAACAACGACAAGCGACATGGGAGCGTGGACAAAGGATCCAAAATATTTTACGGGAGGACGTTGTTCGTCCCAGTCCGGATTTGGAACTGGCCCGAGTGCGTGCGACCTCCTCGGATCTTGCGTGGTGGCCCAATTTTTGGAGGGCATGGTACCGGACGTGGATTTGAGGGATCTATAACGTGGCTGGGGGGCGCGTGCGGGGCACCAAACGTCTGCGTAGAAACGTTCAATAACAACCTTTTTTTAATATCACAATTTGAGTTTGCGTTTGGCTTGCATGATCTTTTTCACGATGGACTCCGTCCACGTTTTCTTGCCGGGGAGGTGGCCGATGGCTCGGATCATCTTGTCGTCGGCTTTCCACTTGTCCTCCAAAGTCTTCGCCTTGGAATAATCAATGCCGTGTCGTTTGGAAATCTTGTCCAATCTGTTGATGCCGGATCGCCTCGCTTGAGTCGTTTCTCGAGATACGTGCCCGGTCCCTTGTACTGATACCCCAGCCAGTAAAAGTCGATGTTCGTCTTGGCCAACATCTTTTGCAAGTCTCACTTGCCTCCTCGTTGACGCCGTCGACGACTTTGTGGTCGGGTCTTCGTCTACTTCTTCGAGACACCGTCATATATTTTCTCTAGAGCAAACCCGTAGCAAGCATGGTAAATGCCACATTTGCTGCTATATTTACACTGGAGTGCAATTATGGTAGCAAATGTGGCATTTACCACGTTTGCTACAGGTTTGCTCTGGAGTAAACAAAATGTTTGCATTGTGTTTGCGCTGTGCAAATTTGGTGTAAATCCATTTTTTCGTCCAGTGAGAGTGCACCGGCTAAATCTTCTCTCAGAGAGCCAACCGCTATTAAAGTTAACGAAGAATACATAAACGATCCTGCGAAAATTGCCGATGCTTTTAATGAATATTTTACCGCTTTAACTATAACACCAGACCCACCAGATGATCTGATAACCAAACAGTCTGAGCTTGATGCTCTTCTGCTAAACTTTGTCAACACGCGTATACATGATGAAGTGCAATTTTGCATTCCGCCTATTACTAAAGAAATTATTGAAGCAGATCTGAAGAAAATTCCATAAAACAAAGCAACTGGACTGGATGGTATCAGTATCTGGATATTAAAGGAGGCCTTGCCAGCAATATCGACGAGCGTGGCGCATGTTTACAACACAAGTATCAATCAAGGTATTTTTCCAAATACCTTTAAAGCAGCCAAGGTAACGCCACTTCATAAAAAAGGCTCAACAAACGACAGAGGCAACTATCGTCCAATATCTATTTTGCGTATACTGTCTAAACCCTTGGAGCGACATGTAGCAGCCGCCTATCTTCGATACCTAACCATGAACAAGTTCTTCTACAAGAATCTGTCTGCCTACCGCCCTTATCATTCCTGCGAAACTGCACTATTGAACATCTCCGACAAATAGCTAAAGGCTATGAACAATAGTAAGCTGGACAACGTGGATATTACTCCAACTTTTGAATAATAACGTGGATATTTCTCCAACGTTTGAACTTAACTTCAAAATGGATTTTTTTGGCGCAGAGACGCTTTACGTATGCATTTTACAGTCTTAGATTTAAAAAGAAAGAGAATATATCATATATCATAGGTTGAATGAAAAATGGAGTCAAAAGCAGACTACTCATAGGTCCATCTTTAAAGTAGGGAACAGACGCTTCGCCCTTGGGGCTTCTTCAGTGTTCAAGATACAAGGCTAAAAAATACTTGGCTGGAACTAAGTCGGTTACAAGATGTTAAATATGTGAAAAAGTGATAGCTACGAAATCAACAGAATACGTAATAGGCCATTTCCGAGTTGATATCTGCCTCCTCTTCTATGAGATGGTAAATAGCCAACGAGGCGCGTAGCACCGAGTTGGCTATAACCACTCTCATATCCAACAAGCGCGAATGGAATAATTGTTTTATTAAATTCCTTAAACTCCAAAAGTTTAGAAGTACGAAATACGAGAGAAAAAAGCGAGAAAATCCTAGCGAAATCGAAAAACGTTGATGAAGATGCGATGTTGTGTAATACCTCGTGGTCAGAAAGACGCAGGCTCATCACAAAAACATTTCTTACCTTTTTGTGTATCTCTAAGCTTCGAAAGTGATCCAAACTTTCCACAAAAACGACGTTTTTCTTTTGCTTTATACCGAAAGAATATTTCGCTTTCTGGCGTGAACATTAAAGTTTAGCAATGCTAAGCGCAATCATTTACCAAACTAAGGTATATGAGCTGATAACCGAGAGTGAGTGAACCAATCAGAGCACGAGAATTTCATTATCCGAGGTTGAGAATTTAATAAATATATATATTTAATTCTCAACCTCGGATAATGCATTTCGCGTGCTCTGATTGGTTCACTCAATCTCCGTTATCAGCTCATATACCTTAGTTTGACCTTATACGGTAAAACAATAGCGCTAAGCATTGCTAAGCTAAAAGCGTTTTCGCCGGAAAGCGAAAAATGAAAAAAAAAAATTTGTAGAAACTTTGGATCAATTCCGATGTTTAGAAGTACGCGAAAAGGCAAGAAAAATTTTTGCGATGAGGCTACGTGTGTCTGACCGCAAGGACAGATCTGGCCTCGGGTCGTATGTGGGCTGAGTTTCAGTCGATCTCAATGTGACTCCGAGGGTTTTTCTCCGGGTACTCCGGTTTTCATCCCTCCCGAAAATCCACTCCCAGTCAATTACATCTGGCTGGGTTTGCGGTGCTCCGAGATCACACATGGATCGTATGCCGCAGCCGTGAGGCGCCTTCCATGGTGCATTCGGTCCGATCCCGTTGAGCCGGTTGATCCTGAAAAGCCCTTGTACGGAGTGGTCAACTAGCACACATTTACATTTACATTTAAGGTATTATACAACATCGCATGTTCATCAAGTTTTTTCGATTTCGATCAGATTTTCTCGATTTTTTTGCTCGTATTTCGTACTTCCAAATTTTTGGAGTTGAAAGAATGTATGAAAGAATGTAATAAAACAATTGTTCCATTCGCGCTTGTTGGATATGACACTGGTATACAAGAGACCCTCGTAACTTGTATACAAATTGTCGTCTTCTCTCTCGTTCTGGTTGATCCAGCGTCATCTAGTTGGGGAAAAACATGGGCCCGGGATGACCACGTAATTCCCATTCGCTATCCAGATTGGCCATGTATCCAGCATGGTTGCTCTGATAGTGTAGTGGTGATCACACCCAACCGGCTCAAATCCCGCTTAGGGCATAAAAAGTTTTTCTCCCAGAGAAAAAGGTCATCTAGGGGTTGTCCGTCCTTGGTCCTTTCAAACTTCATTAATTAACTACATTTCGCCAAGGCTTGGACTGTGAATCCATTTGTGATCCTCCTGGGGGGCAGGGATGCGCTGTTGGCTCGAGAGACCCTCGTAACTTGTATATATAATATATATCTATATATATATATATATATATATATATATATAGCTGAAGTTTTGAAAACAAGGTCAAACTTGGCTGCAAAATCCAAAGTGCAACTGCTGCCTTTGGCAGCAGTTGCACTGACGGTGAGCTTTAAATTCCTAGGGGGGGCTGCGTCATGGCTTGTCGCATGCAAGTCTAACAAGTGTGCGGTGTTAGTCCATAGCCAAAACAACTCACTAGACCTCTCTATGGGAGGGTGAGGAAAGTAAATGATGAACTATAGGGTCTGAAAAACAGTTAAAGATATCCAATGCTAAAACAAGATGTCTGATTTATGTGAGATATATAGCTGAAGTTTTGAAAACAAGGTCAAACTTGGCTGCAAAATCCAAAGTGCAACTGCTGCCTTTGGCAGCAGTTGCACTGACGGTGAGCTTTAAATTCCTAGGGGGGGGCTGCGTCATGGCTTGTCGCATGCAAGTCTAACAAGTGTGAGGTGTTAGTCCATAGCCAAAACAACTCACTAGACCTCTCTATGGGAGGGTGAGGAAAGTAAATGATGACCTATAGGGTCTGAAAAACAGTAACTAAGAGGTTTTTTTTATTGAAAGTAGTTGTTACTTATCATTATTTTTCTTTGCAGGGCTTGATATAGGAAGATCATTGGATACAACATAGGAAAATGCTAATTGTTTTTATTGGGTCTTTGATGAGGTTGTCGCTTGATTTTCTTCTGGTTAGCTGTTAATTGAGTTTAAAAACTTCCGTGAACATATTAGAGACCTACTCAAGGTTCACGGTGGAATAGAATTTCCGAAGCTTGACTATATTATTGTCGCATAATTTGTGCATTAAAACAGCAACATGATGTTTTCTTTGAATAAAGTTTCCAATCGTAATGATATTTTCGTGTTGGTTTCCTTGTTTGTTTGTTTTTTTGCTTTTTTGCCTTGAGCACGCGATCTCCGTCAATACACCTGAGAACAAAGGTTCAATTTCTGCTTCTCACGAAATTAAATAAGGAAAGGGTTGTGTTCTATTTATTCTTTGGCCCTGCATTGTTGAATTTTCAATCAACAAGTATTTGTCACAATCATTAAAGAAAACGACCGAGAAAAGTAATATATGGTCATATATAGCTTTAGGCAAGCTTGCAAGGAGAGCTCCCGGGTTGTTTATTCTTACTTCCCTTACTGAAACAAAGAATTGAAGGAATACAACAATTTTCATTCTTTTTTTTTTTGTTTGTTTTTGTTTTTTTTTTTTTTGTTTAGCCTTGATTAAAAGCGATCAAATAAAGAAAACCAAACAAAACAATCTAAAACGAATTAAAATAAGAAGAGGTGGAAAATTAATAAATCTCCCCTAACATACACCCTGCGAGCATTTAGTTTCGCCTACGCTTCCCGAGAGAAAGCACCGCGAGCAACCCTTTGTTTCTTTTGGTGAGCCGCCATCCGGTGCCAAGGAGAAATAAATTAAATTTGAAAGTCCCGAGATAAAATAAAAACAATGCTTATGCAAAATGTTGGGGGACAAACAAAGAATACAGGCCAGGGTACCTCACATAAGATGTTAACCTGATTACTTAACAATTATTCCATGGGCGCACATTGGATACGATATTTGGAAGTACGAAATACGAGCGAAAAAAGGGAGAAAATCCTAGCGAAATCGAAAAAAAAATTGATGAAGGTGCGATTTTGTGAAATACCTTGGTGGTCAGACAGACGCAGGCTCATCACAAAAACATTCCTTACCTTTCCGTGTACTTCTAAACGTAGGAATTAATCCAAACTTTCCAGTTCGTGCTCCGGCGAAAGAAGAAATAGCTTTGCAACGCACAGCGCAATCATTTGCCATATAGGGTCAAACTAAGGTATATGAGCTGATAACCTAGATTGAGTGAACCAATCAGAGCATGAGAAATTCATTGACCGAGGTTGAGAATTTAATTTAAAAAGTTAACCTGGCTTGAATCTGTGATCGAATTGAAAACCAGTACCTAGTCAGCAGTCACAAAAAATACAGCTGACTTCAATGACCTCTAAAATTGGTCACGTGATGCTGGTCAGCGGATACCTTCTTTTGACAGGTGTCAATTGACATAACATGGATGTCCAATATCAAAGATTAACGCTGTAAACGGTCCTTAAGGGTATTTATTATTATTATTATTATTATTATTATTATTATTAGCAGTAGTAGTAGTAGTAGTAGTTGTATTATTACAAGGAAAATTGCCGGAACACTCCCGTCCCTAAAGGCTTTCTTGCCTACACACCTCCACCCCGACAGTCCGTATGGGCAGGCGAACGTTGACGTCACAACCAACATCTTTCGCATTCATAGATTTCCCAGAAAATCTTACCCATGGTGCTCCGCTAACATTATGCAATAGACCATTTTCGAATTTTCACGGCTGGACTGGATCTAGCATGAAATGGAGGCTAATGCGGGCAAAACTTTTCGAATGCAAATTAATTTGCCCGCATTAGCCTGCATGAATAGATCCAGTCCAATCGTTAGAATACGAAACTGGCCTATTATCCTAAACGTTGTTGAAGCAACCAATATTTACAGCGGAAGCAATTCTTTTATTTTGTCATTGTATAATATATAGATTTAACCAAGCCTAAAAGCGGAGCTAATGCCTGTGAATCGAAAGGTGTTTATTCACTGAGGACAGTGGCCAGTCAGCTCGAAAATAAGCATTCGTAATTGGCCACAAAAACGCGAGACAAACGATTGTTATAACTCAATCGTTGTTGAAGATTTTGCCGAAAATCGCAGGTTCGAGCTCATCAAACACTTATCTGACTAAAAAGACCCTAACCTATTCCAGGCATTAACTGATTAGAGTGTAATTTGAAGTACTGGTTTTTATCCCATATGAGCGTTAGCCCTACTAATGGAAATGTAGGGGCCCACACAAGGACAGAGAAGAACTCTGACCAGGGTGGGAATTGAACCCACAACTTTCGGGTTAAATAACCGCTGCTCTACCGACTCAGCTACAAGGTCAGACGGGAGCAAGCCGTGGGAACTGAACTCAAGATCTTAAAGTCACGGCAATGAACATGTACTAGTACAAGGAAGGGTTACCTTTTTGCAAACGTTGGCCGTGTAGCACTTATATTTCAACAGACTTAACTGATTAGAGTGTAATTTGAAGTGCTAGTTTTCTACCCCATATGAACCATGAGAGCGTCCAAACATTGCTTACAAGTGCATTCGTTGAGGATAATGGGGGATAATGATGACAAGAAAACTCGCCAATGATGTCTGCTGTAGGCTTGAATAGAGAAGTGGTGTGTGATTGTATGCCAGAATCTCTGTGAACACAGAATTCCAAACGCTTCCAGGCTTTTTTCGTTTTTTTTTTTTTTTTTAGAGAGTTTTACAAAATATGTGGGGCAGCGAGGCATGCATTAAGAAGGAAACGACGCTCGCAGTTGTGAATCGCTCCCCTCGCTCATGAATTCATGAGTAACGTTGTTCTATGTATTCTTAGTTAAATTTTGTCCATCATTCACGTAAATTTGAGTTGTAAGTTAACGAACATATATCTTTCGTAGCATTCCGATAGCATCTTGTAACATACAAGATACATAAGGAGCTTAAAATATGGAATTGTTGTCCTAAACACTGTGAGACCCCTTAAGGGGACGAGAATCATCTCCATTAGTTTTAAGGCCAGCCCCTGCCATGGCTATGAACTAACTAAAGTGACCGGATCTTTGTCCCATGATCGCTCAAAGCTAAGGGTTCGCGTCCTGATCAAGCTTGAAGTTCTTCGGGATTATTAAATTGTTTTAGTTTTTATGTCCGAAGCGATGTTCCTACTCTATAATAAGGACTCAACAAGACCGATTTTCAGAATTAGGGTGCCGATTTTAGAGATTGTGACTCAGCAAATTTTTTTCTTTTTCTTGGCATCTCGAACATTATAAATAAATTTGCATTTCGGTAGCGAAGATTAAAAACCCGTAATTGATTTTGAGCGATCGTCGATAAAATATAAATATCTTTCTCTTTTTTACTTTATCGACGTTCGCGTGAAATCTTTTAACAATAAAGTATCGCGTTTACAAACAAACTTCACTCAAAACTTGTGTTTTGTCAAAAATAAAAGGTTATTTCCTGCCTGTTGGCGATCGTGTATCAAGTAACTTCTGAGAAGAAAGAGTAGAGTTATAGAATAAGATAATTTTCATACTTTTATGGCAAGCGCCCAACAGCCTGCCGTTTGCCGTTTCACATAAACGCAATGTTAAATCGCTCTTACATCAGATATGACATAACGCAATCATAGCTTCTCCGTTATTTATTGCGTACCTTTTGAACCGTATTCTTTACACAAAATTAGACCTTTGATGCAAGAACTGTTACGTCGTATTTAAGGGATGCAAATCTAATCTCGCTTTCTCTGAGGTGTGCGCTCTTGAAAGATTTTAGATCCTGCAATTCGTCATCCTGACTCAAAGTGCGTTTTCTTAAAGCCATCAGGTGGCCCATTCTATTCATAGTTTTGTCGCACACTTGGCACGTGTCAAGCCTTGCTTTTCTAAAACTAAGTACGTCTTTCAAATTGCTATTAAATACATTTCGAAACGCTGAAAAACTAATGACAGGTCCCTTATTTCTCTTTCTTAAACTGGTTGTTTGCAAACGGGGGTGCAGGCGGACAAATTCAGACCACATTTGACGCATCGAAATGTTTGAGTTGAGGTATTTTTTGAACCGTGTTCGTGACTTTCGATAGTGTGATTCTGTTGCCTTGTAGGAAAGTATGAAGTCTATGACCGCATTCCTTGCTGCAGGTAAAAGTTTCCGAGGCGTCTTTTGTCCCCTTTTGTCAGATTCTACTGATGGTCCCCTTAGGTCGATTTTATTCAGCAGGACTTCTATTTTGCTTTTAGAAATGCCATAAACCTTTCTGAAAGCCGTTTTGCACACCTTTCCAAGTTTGGGTACGTGATACCTTATTTTCCGCACCCCACGAAATGTCAGTGTAACCTCCATGAGTTTTGAGAATAAATAATTTTGTTCGTTATATGGTTTTCTGTGAACCATGTTCCTTTGCTCTCGAATAATAACTTTAGTACTGTTTATGCCTTCCTTTAAAAGGCAACCACGGTCGCAGCATGTAAAATTACAGGGGCACCCAACGTCAATTTTCGGAAAATATCTGTTCGGAAGAGGATTTGAGATCTAGAATTTTCGGAACATTTGTTGTACAATTTCTTGCTTGCCTGCCTCTCCTAGGAGTTTCGAACATCTGAAAAATGGTATAATTGCCCATTTTTAACGGATTTTTACCATAAAAAGGTCACCTAGAATTTTCGGCACCCTTTTTTCTGGCTGAAATTTTCGAAAAGGTAAGTTTTGATCCTTATAACTTTCGGATCACTAGACTTTCAGCTAGGAAATCCGAACAGATGAAAAATTTTTAGGGGACAAAAATGTGATATATCTACGTTTAAAATGCTATGTTTAAATGAGTTTGAATTATATTATCGTTGGGTGCCCCTAAAATTAATCTGATCCAAGGCCTTAAATGGTGCATTCTTACGCCATGTGGGTTTTTTTCTCTTTGGCACGTAAATCCTCATCAACCTGCTGTTTTTCAAGGTCTTTCTCCCTTTTTCCACTGAGCTTGCTACTGGATATCCTAGTTTGAAATAATGCCATGGTCTAGTCACATCAAATGTGTATACCAATCTCATCTGAACCACTGCTCTCTGCAGGCAAACGATGCGGAGAATTCATCAGTACTCCTCTGAGTCATTTCTTAAACCTTTATGTGCTTTTTTTTTCTTTTAAAGGGTTTTTCTTCTGTACAGAATAGTCTAGCTCTGAATTCTCTTATATTAATGACGCATGAAGCTGTTGACACCCACACTTACGTTCAAGTGTTCTAGTAACGCCAAGACTCGACGAGACTAATTGATCACAACAAATGTCATTAATTTGGATGATAAATTCTGTTCCGTTACACTCAGATACAAAAAGGGACAACTCCTTGACAGCTCTTTCTTTCTCGTACGTATGGGGTGAGGAAATGACCTGTTGTGATTTCACGCAAAGGGCAACAGTAGTACAAGTGACGCCTGTTGCAATCGAAACGTAGATAAAAACGCGTGATTGCGGGATTTTCGGAAAATTCTGGTTAAAAAGTAATATACAAAATTACCTTGAATTGCCTGCGTCATTTCAGTAACATCTAGATTTTCTTTGTTTGTTTTCTTTTACTACAAAATGCCCATTGCCCGCTCCAAATTGCCATTTAAAAAAAAGTTCACTTACCCACAATAACCTCTGTGAACCCCGGCGACATTTGAGACAAACAAGCCTTAGACGCATTATGTTACCAAAGGAATGGATTACCATAAGGTTTGTCCAATGCCAAAAATAGTAATAATGCAACATATTGCGAGCTGGAGCCCTACCTTTACCCGGCTTGAATTTTTCAACGCCCTCATCCTTTCTTTCATCGGACTGAATCAAAAAATGTTTTATATTTAAGTACTTTATCTATGCATGAACGGGTCATCTCAAGATAATTCTATTAACAGTTGTTTGTACTTGTTATACTTAGGTGTTGCCGACACCAAAGGTTTCTTCGCAAGACTCTCATTATGCCAGAAAACTAAAAACCAACCTTTTCGGAATCTACTGTGCAAACGAAGACATTATAAACTGTTTTTTTTACGACGAAACTATTGGCGGATGCGGTCCCAACGAGGTAGTATCCTTGCTGAGCTACCTATTAAAAATACTTCATGAAAAATATGCACCATTTCATCACCTTATCCTTTGGTCAGATAATTCTCCATCACAGTTTAAAGAGTGCTATGTATTTTTTTTTCTGGAATACCTCGTAAAAGAAGAAGTGTTTTTGCGAATTGACCTTAAATTTTTGTTGGAGGGACATTCTTACTCCATTTGTGACAGGCGATTTGGCTGCATTCAAAAGTATTTTGACTGTCATGAAACAATTGAAACTCCTCAAGATTGGGAATTAATTTTGAGAGATAGCCATCTAAGTAACGTTAAAGGCTACTGGATAACGCCGGATTGCATCATGGACTATAAATCTTTTTTAAGGAGGAAGTACGTTTCCAGAAGTGAAGACGTGGAAAACGCTAAACTCGAGGTGAGAAAGATAGCCTTTTTGCATTTTGGGTACGGAGAAATGGAAGATGAAGAAGGAAACTTGCGTCTATGCAAGCACACTGAAACGACCTTCGTAAGATTCACGCTGAACACAAGGGAAAAACCAAGAATTGTCTCGTTCGTCAAGAAAAAGCAAGCTGGTGATTTAAATCCTGATCACTTAGTTCCAGTAACACAAGAAAGAAAAGCTATTCGCGATGATGTAAAACAAAGCTGTTTGAAGCTTGCTGAAAAATATTTGTCTCAGCGGGCAATAACATTCTACGCCTCATTAATAGGTACCTCTCGAGATAACGATGATGGCGAAAGCTAAAAGTGCAAAAAAAGTATTTGTTTTTGCAGTCATTCATATATTTCATAATAGCAAGGTAATGGAAGAAATTCTTCTGAGGCGCCAAGAACGAGTACTTTACATTGAGAGGTGACGTAGGTCAAATTTCTCAATACAACAATTTTAAATTTTGGGATCATAGAGTAGCAATAAGTTGAATATTGCCCTCTGCTTCTGAATTGCGAGCACACAGCCAGGTGCCCTTGAACATGATCCCCTGTTCCTAAAACCGTTCCTTTTCTCAATCGACACCTAACAAGTATCCTATGTCTTGGCTATGATTTTAATTTTTGGCGAGGCTATGGAGGAAGTGAGGGATGGGGAGGGCGTTATGTCAAAATTTCGCACTCAGACGGCAGCCCCCCAAAACGGTGGCTGCTGTAAGGCATTGGGCATCACATATAGAAAACGTTAATGTGTTGAGTGACATTGACAATAGCTTATCTAATCATTGTGTAAGGTGTTGCCTATTTTGTGAAAAACGCATTTAATAATTCAGGCTAAATATTAAGCTGAACTTTATTAAGGACTTCACTTCTGACGTTTTGTGCGTCTTATTCTCTTGGTATTTTAAATAGCAGTGACTCTTTCAGCAATTTTGTATCTGTGTTATTCCATAATTAACACTCAAGAACCAGTTTAAACGGCATAATAGTGCGGTAAATAAATGTATAGGAAACTTCACTCTTTATAAACAATTCTTTTGTTATTTAAATTTTGCCAGCCACATAACAAAAGAATCCTTTGTTTCGGCAGCCAATAGATCTTTGGTTGGCACATTAATGACAATAGGTGACGTAACGGTGAATATCGCTATTGTCTTAAACAGAACTAAGCGAGAGTTAACTTTAGCTAAAGAAAGTTAACAAGGGCGTAGAGCTGAAAGTCAGTAAATCGCCTCTGAGTTTGTCTTCCATTTATTACGTAAATTGGAGAATGATTGTGACTATATAATGGTGACTTCTTTCTTAGATGATCTGGACTGAGGAGAAAGTGACCTCATTTACTCACTAGCTTAAAAATAAAGTATGAATACGGCATAATTATGCATCACGAGAGTTTTTTACTAATTAAGACGCTCTCACACGCGGCATTTTTAAGTTAGTGAGTAAATGACGTCACTTTCCCTTGCATCCAGCTCAAAATAAATAGTTTTTCTCTTTAAATCGTTGCATAAAATCTCGCATTTCGAGTATTCAGCATAAGCACTTTCGAACTGCAAAGAAAAACGATAAGTGGTTTTTGATCGTAGTAACACTTTAAGAATAATCATTCTCCCTTACTTGAAAAAGAACAATTACAGTAGTTTAACCCTTTCACTCCTGTGGGGTTCCCCACTGACGAGTAAAATCGTCTGGCGTTAGAGTAAAATCTATAAGTCTCAGTGGCCCTTACAGGAGTGAAAGGGTTAATTAAATTATGTGCGATAATTTCCTCTCTATTGCCCGTTCACTGTTTACTGCATTCGGTACGAATTTGCAGGTGATCAGCGCCAATATACCCTTCCACGGTTTTTGACCGCCATCTTGAGTAGGGGACAAACACGGTTAAATTTACAGTAACTGTATGAGATTTTGGTCGACTTTGAACCGCTGTAGCGTCGCTAAAAAGAGACAGATTTCCAACTTTTGCCACTACTTTAAATAGTTTTATTGATATCATCCATTCAAAGGAAAAAGAGGGCTACCTCTGGGGTGCTTACCATTTAGCCAAAAAATCCGAAAATTTCGGTTTGAGGTCAAATGGAGAGGCAATTTTCCGGAGAATCTTTTCGGAAATTGTGGACAACCTCCAGAGATAGTCCTCTTTTTCCGTTTGGAACGGAGTTCGCGAAATGCTGTTACCATTTGTGAGAATCCTTCCGTTTCCAGGCCCTTTCTCACAAGATCGAGTAAAATAGGCGGGATGGAATGCTGTGTAATAAATGGTAAGCGCCATTCTCATCCGGTTTGTCATTAAATTCGGAAAATTGCTTACCTTTATGCAACGATCATTCTATCCGGATTATTTGGCTAAATGGTAAGCACCCCTGGACGTTATCCACAATTTCCGAAAAGATTTTCCGGAAAATTGCCTTTTCATTTGACCTCAAACCGAAATTTCCGGATTTTTTGGCTAAATGGTAAGCACCCTAGATACCGTGAGAATTAAAAGTCAGTTGTGTGAATATCGAAAAGAATGCGTAGTTAACTTATGAAAAATCTGAATGAGAAACGTTCTCCTTTGGCTTATACAGGGTAGACAAGGCAAAGGCAAATTATTTTTTTTTGTCAATGTTCGAGTGAAGTCCAGTAACCTTGAAGCAATGCACTTTTCCTCTGGGGCGGGCGTGGCTTGGTAAATCTTCACTTATCAATTGCAAGAAAACCAGTTTTTAAAAACTCTAAACCCTCAATTGCTTTTGTGGATTTTCTTTTTAAAGTTATTTTTTTATAAAAAGACGCTTCCTTGGCACGTTGCAATTTTACCATGAATGAAACACGCATTAGTAAAATAAAGAATGTGACTGAAAAATTCTCATAACAGCGTGTGAAATTCTAGAACAAAAAACGATAAAATTCTTTGAACGCTGCGAAAATGTATATCGAAACTTTCCTTAATTTATTTAAAACGACAGTGTCTTTCTTTTGTGCCTTTCTTTCTCTTTGCCAAACCACTGTATTTTTGCAGGTGCCATGTGCTAACTGAATTTTGCGAATAACAAGGTTTTTTGTCACGTAACACTGCGTGACAAGAGTGCGATGAATTACTTATCCGCCTGTACTCCATTTTGTTCGTGGAGTTCTCCTGGGGCATATTGCTAATTCAAATTGCCAAGAATGGGTGTTCGTGTTTGCCACGTTTTGTTTCAAGACATAATAACGGAAGGCGGGAGGCAAAATGGGCTGGAAAGTGCGCCTGGTTGAGCAAAGATGAAAAGAATTGTCTATCCCTTTGGGTTCGTTCGGCCATGACCAAAACGATCGTCTCTCTCCATTGTGTCATTAAGCCAATTTTACGAAAGAACAACGGTTCACCAGTAACTTTATGTCACTTAAGGATGACAAACGCTACGTCTGCGAGTTTCCATATTTCCCTTAAGGTTTTATGACCTTTTATGTGATATTTATCCGGTTGGCACGAAAAGGGCGGGAAATCAACCAAATCTAAGACGAGAGAAGAGTTGAAATAGCAACAAAGACGCTTGTCGTGTGTAGCCCTGAAGGTAAGAATTTCGCTATTTATTTAAACTAAGCTTACGATCTAAGCAGATTTACAACATTTACTCTGTTTAAATGTAATATCTACCATTTTCTTCAAATGTACAGTCAGATTTTTTTGACCGCACCTCTGTATACTGTACATGTACTGTAAGGCAGTGTTTAATTTACACGAATGCACTTTCATATTGACATAATTTCACGACTTGGAAGCTCCGTCAGAATCGATGCGGTTCGGAAGTGTTTCCACGGAACTTTTTTCGCCAGAAAATCCAGGTCGTGATGTTACAAGAGAGCGCTGCATTACCCGCTAAATTCACCATTTTGAATCGAACAATGCAAATTTTCGCGCCAAAGTGGTAACCGTATTCAAATCGATACGGTTTCGAACTTCACATGACAGACGAAACCTTCACCTTTTGAAAAATCTCCACTTTTGGCAGCGTTTTCAAATCGACCCGGTTTCAGTAACAGACCCGATCTGTGTAGTGTAACCAGAAGGAGTAACCACATCAAAAACCGATGCGGCTACAAATCAAACCCCGTTCATGTAAACGCTGCCTATGTAGTACGGAGCTTGAGAAATTGCGTTTTTCAGACGCGGACACAAACAAAAAGCTAGCGGTTTTCCCCTTTAACTCGTCTTCAGACAACAACATGATGCAATAAACTCAGACAAATAAACTCAGTGTCTGGAAGAAAAATTTAAAAACATATATTTAAAAATATAAGATAAGAGAAACATTTTAGCCCATCCTTGAAGAATCTTTTGGATTTATGTGACATAATTCACTTAAGGAAATGACAAATAAACTCAGAGTGGGAGCATACATGTATATAGTCAAGAGAGAGAATTGCTCAATGTTAAAACAAGTTGTTGCATTTATGTGAGATAATTAATTTGAGGAAATGCATGCACTTTGGTTGGACAAATAACATCAAGTAAAATTTGGTAGCATAGGCAACAGAAATATGAGCATTGTTTAATAATTTCTTCAATTTATGTGAGACAATTGATTTCAGTTAAAGATATATCCAATGCTAAAACAAGAGATATGTGAGATAATTGATTTGAGGAAATGCCAGCACTTTGGTTTGACAAATAACGTCAGTGTTTGGAAGTAAAATTTGGCAGCATAGGCAACAGAAATATGAGCATTGTTTAATAATTTCTTGAATTTATGTGAGAAAATTGATTTCAGTTAAAAATATATCCAATGCTAAAACAAGATGTCTGATTTATGTGAGATACATAGCTGAAGTTTTGAAAACAAGGTCAAACTTGGCTGCAAAATCCAAAGTGACAAATTCCTGCAAATTCCTAGGGGGGGCTGCGTCATGGCTTGTCGCATGCAAGTCTAACAAGTGTGAGGTGTTAGTCCATAGCCAAAACAACTCACTAGACCTCTCTATGGGAGGGTGAGGAAAGTAAATGATGAACTATAGGGTCTGAAAAACAGTTAAAGATATCCAATGCTAAAACAAGATGTCTGATTTATGTGAGATATATAGCTGAAGTTTTGAAAACAAGGTCAAACTTGGCTGCAAAATCCAAAGTGCAACTGCTGCCTTTGGCAGCAGTTGCACTGACGGTGAGCTTTAAATTCCTAGGGGGGGCTGCGTCATGGCTTGTCGCATGCAAGTCTAACAAGTGTGAGGTGTTAGTCCATAGCCAAAACAACTCACTAGACCTCTTTATGGGAGGGTGAGGGAAGAAAATCTCCATGTGTTGGGTAAGGCAATAAGGCTTCCATGAGATATTAAATATTACTTCTTCTGAAGTCACCTTAGTTATGTTTGAAAGATTAGTTCGAAATATAGCAGACATATTAATAGCCTTAACTGCCTTAATGGCTGATGATATTAGCCTTTTTCTCACACATATACAGTCATTTTTTGTTTAAATTTCCAGGTCCAAGTCACAAGTTGCCAAATGACAATGACTCTGACTTCTTAAATTAAAAGCTGTTGTCAATGGAAAGGTTAGAGTCTAGTTACTGACAAAATATAACCGTCCCATCTATTCTGGTCTAATTTAAAGACAAATTAAGATACGTGGGAAGGACCCGGTTTTCATAAGATCAGCTAGATATATATATATATATATAATATATATATATATATATATATATATATATATATATATAATAGGAAGAATGAAAAAATGAGTCGCTGGCGAACTTCTCACAGGTCTGGTATATTATAATTTCGTGTAAACGTTTCGCCCTTCGGGCTTCTTCAGTACACGCTAAAAACTAAAAACTAAAAATACCTGGTACAACTGAACTTGCGCTATTTATACAAAACTATGAACCAAAAGGTGTAAAATGTTTAAAATTACAAAAAAATTAAAAAAAATTATAACAAAAAAAAAAAAAAATCACAATAATATGTCATGTAATACGTGCGGTTGGAATAAATCGAGTGGACAATACGTGAGATAAGAAATAGTTAGCTCTATTCCGAAAAAGGCGTTAATCACCAGACATCGAAACTAATAATTTAAAATAAACAACAGGACTTAGTAAATCATGCAATCAGGTGGCGAAATGATGAGCCCAGGGCCCCTAAGAAGTAATAGAATCCCTGAACAGGGCCTGTGAGAATGCCGATCTGCGCAGCGTAACCGGAAAAAAAGCCCAACTGGTTGCACAATTACTCCAGTGAATGATTAATTAAACCTTATTCTATTTTTGGAATTAAACTCGGATCTTTTGTTCAAGCCGTAAGGTTGGAGGGTGCATAACTGTGCGCACCAAAAAGCCTCTCTAGTAAGTAAAACCTTGTCCATATCATCAGTAGTGTCATTAACAATTTTTTCAATAACAATGAACTCAAAGTCAGACATGTGATGTTCTTTTCTATTGAAATGGACGGCCAATTCACACGTGGCCTTGTTGGTCAACATAGCCGATTTGTGATTACGAAATCTGACCTTGAATTCATTCGATGTTGAACCTACGTATTGAATCTTGCATGTTTTGCAGGTGACTAAATAGATGACATTCTTCGACCTACAATGTACATTCTGTCTAATGGAGTAAAAACGGCCTGTACAGGCGCTGTGAAAGATCCCATTTTCAACAAGATAATGTTTGCATAGATCACATTTGTTCTTACATTTAAAACATCCTACGGGAGTGTTATTGCTGTAATGGGTTTTTTAGGCCTTGCTAGAATCTCTTTTATGTTTTTGGGTCTTCGATAAGAAGGAATAATTGACCCCTTTGGGAAAATCTGGGATAGCAATGGCGATTCATAAATAAGATGACTAAATGATTTGATGATTTTGCTGATGTTTGGTAGATGAGGGTTGTAGTCGACTACCAGAGGAAAGACGATTTTTTTGTCTTTCGGTTTCGAGGCGAGTAAGTCCTCCCTGGGTAGATCTTTTGCCCTTAAAAATTGCTTATTGACTTCCGCTGGATTATAACCTCTCTCAACGAGATATGTCTGGTATTCTTCACTACGTTGGTCAAATTTTTCAATGGTTGAACAGTTTCTGCGAATCCGGGTGGCAACTCCAAATGGGATTGCCTTAGTGCAATGCCTTGGGTGAGCACTGTTACGTAATAAGTACATATGATGGTCAGTAGGTTTAGAATATACATCCGTTTGAATATACTCTATAACCAATGAAAGTGTGAGATCTAAGACGTTGAGAGAGGTTTCAGATGATACTACAGTAAATTTTATGGTGGGATATAAAGCATTAATGAAATCAGTGAAATCATTAAGTTTAGTGGCACCTTGCGTCCATAGATCGAAAATGTCGTCTCTATACCGCCACCATAATCTGGGTTTGATTGTACCGGACTTAGCCTTTTGGTCCATAACTCCCATTGCTAAATCAGCGTAACTACAAGCATTTTTCGGGCCCATAGCCGTTCCATGAATTTGTAGGAAATGTTTGCCTTGAAAGTTGGAATTGTTGTGTTCAAGACAGATCTTGACAGCTTCAACAATACATGGGGTGGATGGGACCTGAATTTCACGCGAATTGAGAGCATCGGTAACAGCTTTAATTCCCAAGTTGTTATCGATGTTTGGAAACATCGAGACAACGTCCCAAGAAACGAGAAGAGTGCCTTTGGGGAATGGCCCATCCTTATTTAGATCTTCGATTTTTTGCAATAAATGAGTTGTATCTTTGACAAAGATACATCTACCAAACATCAGCAAAATCATCAAATCATTTAGTCATCTTATTTATGAATCGCCATTGCTATCCCAGATTTTCCCAAAGGGGTCAATTATTCCTTCTTATCGAAGACCCAAAAACATAAAAGAGATTCTAGCAAGGCCTAAAAAAACCCATTACAGCAATAACACTCCCGTAGGATGTTTTAAATGTAAGAACAAATGTGATCTATGCAAACATTGTCTTGTTGAAAATAGGATCTTTCACAGCGCCTGTACAGGCCGTTTTTACTCCATTAGACAGAATGTACATAAAGACTTCTGGAGTCGGACTAATTCATATATTTGCTACTTCGACTCCAGAAGTCTTTACGTAGTATATTCACAGCTCTGGTTTTACCATTGAGCACTTTTATAGTAGATGAAGCCTTTAGTTTATCCGCTGGTAGTCATCATTATATATTTTTTTTTGGAATTTTTTTTTTTGAATTAACAAGGCTGGGAATCCAACGATGTAGTCCCAAGCTTATAGGATCCGAAGGATACACAACGCTTTGCTAGAAATATTAAGTGATTTGAGTGTACAGATATATATATATATATACATCGACGGACAATAACACTACACAAACATACATAGGAGTAACTGCCAACGACTTTAAGACAAGATACAGAAATCATTTAAAATCCTTACGCAACGAAAAGTACCAGCACGAAACGGAGTTATCCAAACACGTCTGGAGTCTAAAAAAAGAAAATCGGCAATTTTCGATCAGATGGGCCATCGTCAAGCAACTACCAGCCGGCAGAAACGGAAAACGAAACTGCACTCTGTGCCTAGAGGAAAAGCTGATGATCATGAAAGGTCGTTCAAAGAACATTCTTAGTAGACGCTCCGAAATGTTTAGTAAATGTCGTCATGTAATATAACACCATTGCTTCAGATGTCACCTTTTGTTTAGATGCGCTTGTAATAAATTTGAACTGCCAGTTGCCTGAAGATCGCCAACCGGCGTGAAATTCAGAGTAGCAACAGTTGATCTTTGCCTTGTGTGTTTACTTTGTTTTCGCTCTACTTGTAATGGTATGGAGTGCTCTTCACCTTCACACCACACTATAAACTTTAAATGGGCTTCCTGAGCCAACGAAGGTGCTATGTCCGTTCTATTGTACGAAGGTGCTATGTCCGTTCTATTGTACTTTTTAAGTTCTTATGTAATACCTTTAGGAATTCGGTATACCTAAGAGGCAAGCAACTAACACAAGGAATTTTTAATCATTATTCACTGTAACTGATGAAGGTCATACGACCGAAACGTTTTATACTGCATGAAATCTTTTTACTTTTTAAGTCATCAGAAGTTGTCCGTCCACTGGCCTCTTTTAACTTTTATATATATATACATACATAAATTGAAAGATTAAAGAGGGCGCATCGATTCTCTGTTACTCTGAGTTTCGCGCCTAAGCACTCGTCAGACAGAACTCCACATTTATTTATATATATATACCAAGTTTATATATATACCAAGTTTCTCCTTATTATAATATATATATATATATATAT
Source organism: Montipora capricornis (assembly GCF_036669925.1). Lineage (NCBI taxonomy): Eukaryota > Metazoa > Cnidaria > Anthozoa > Scleractinia > Acroporidae > Montipora > Montipora capricornis. The sequence continues at coordinate 4,947,783 of NC_090889.1, read as the reverse complement.
ATATATATATATATATTTTTGAATTAACAAGGCTGGAAATCCAACGATGTAGTCCCAAGCTAGTAGGATCCGAAGGATACACAACGCTTTGCTAGAAATATTAAGTAATTTGAGTGAACAAATAGCGACAGCGAACTACTAGCAGAACCATTGAATGAAAAACATATTGCCGTGAGTGGGAATCGAACCCGCGTCCCCCTGGTTACTAGTCGGGTGTGCTAACCACTGCACCATCACGACAACCCTGCTGGAAACAGAGCAATCGGTGAGGTGATTGGTTAGCCGCGGGGTTCCCCGGCGTTTAACATTCAGGAACAGGACGTACATCGGATCATCCGAGGATGATTCACAGGCTACCAGCTAATAACAAATTATATTTTTGAATTAACAAGGCTGGAAATCCAACGATGTAGTCCCAAGCTAGTAGGATCCGAGGGATACACAACGCTTTGCTAGAAATATTAAGTAATTTGAGTGAACAAATAGCGACAGCGAACTACTAGCAGAACCATTGAATGAAAAGTAATAATAAGTTATAATAAGGAGAATGAAAAAATGAGTCGCTGGCGAACTTCTCACAGGTCTAGTATATTTTAATCTCGTGTAAACGTTTCGCCCTTCGGGCTTCTTCAGTACACGCTAAGAACTAAAAACTAAAAATACCTGGTACAACTGAACTTGCGCTATTTATACAAAACCATGAACCAGAAGGTGTAAAATGTTTAAAATTACAAAAAAATTATAAAAAATCAAAATAATATGTCACGTAATATGTGCGATTGGAATTCTTTAAGTGGACAATACGTGAGATAAGAAATAGTTAGCTCTATTCCGAAAAAGGCGTTTATCACCAGACATCGAAACTAATAATTTAAAATTAACAACAGGACTTTGTAAATCATGCAATCAAGTGGCCATATGATGAGCGCAAAACAAGATCCCAAGAGAAAGGCTCTGGAACCACGCCAGTGCTAAAAACAACAGGGGCTCTAAAAAGTAATAGAATCCCTGAACAGGGTCTGTGAGAATACCGATCTGCACAGCGTAACTGAAAAAAAGCCCAACTGGTTGCACAATTACTCCAGTGAATGATTAATTAAACCTTCTGATTAATTAAACTCTCTCGTTGAGAGAGGTTATAATCCATCGGAAGTCAATAAGCAATTTTTAAGGGCAAAAGATCTACCCAGGGAGGACTTACTTGCCTCGAAACCGAAGACAGAAAAATTCGTCTTTCCTCTTGTAGTTGACTATAACCCTCATCTACCAAACATCAGCAAAATCATCAAATCATTTAGTCATCTTATTTATGAATCGCCATTGCTATCCCAGCAATCGCCATTGCTATCCCGGCTATGGTTAAGACCAAGGACGGACAGCCCCTGGATGACATTTTTTATTGGGAGAAAAACTTTTTATACCCTGAGCGGGATTTGAACCCACGTCCCCCTGATTACCGGTTGGGTATGATCACCACTACACTATCAGAGCAACCATGCTGGCTACATGGCCAATCTGGATTGCGTATGGGCATTACGTGGTGAATGACCTGTGAGAAGTTCGCCAGCGACTCCTTTTTTCATTCTCCTTATTAACTTATCTGAGTCAAGACGTTTTGTATCCTTTTGGATCCTCCTCGCAAGTGGCATCATCGTTGGATACTCAATCTTTATCATTCTTTTGTTCAGTCCGTTCGGTTGTATTGAGTTCAGCATTCTTTGCCAAAACATTTCTCTGTTGCGTAATAACTCTTTCTTCCGGTCAATTGTCAAATGATCTTTTCTAATTTGTTCTATAACTGTTATGGTTACGTCATTGTCAAAGTTAATAACATTAATAACTTTCGCAATATTTGGAATGACTGTTCCTTGTTGCACTTTTTCCCACAAACTGGTTGATTGGAATACGATCGAGTCTTGAGAGTTTCCTGGGAAACCACAACTTCGCCACATGAAACGGTACTTTGCATCTACTAGTGACAATCAAGCAAAAGAATAAAAGTTTTTAAAGTAATAATATTCCTTTCTGGCCTCTGATCCACCTTTAGAGCACTTAATAAGTACGTGGCACCCATCTTCACCGCCCCAACAGCATGGGAATTGCCACATTTCCCCAAAATCCAGCATTTTCTCTTTGATCTCAGCCTCATCCTTTGAAAAATGATGGGTGACACACTCAGCCCAAAGGTTTTTAACGATTGCCTCACAAACTTCCTGCACGATCGTTGAGACAGTGGATAGTCCAAAGCCAGTCATTTGTGAGATGGTATAATAATAATCTCCACTCCCAAGGCGGTATAGGCAGATACATAGCCTACACTAGGGAGAAATCGGATTTTCTGCAACAGTTTGTCGTTGTAAGTCACGACTGATTTTGTTCAAAATGTATTGGAATGTAGCTCTTGAAATTCTAAAGGTCTTCTTAAACCATAGGCGCCCCGAGCTCAGTGTGAGCATGGTCGACAAAAATATAACGATTTGTATAGGAATCCCGATAAAAAGCTTAAGAAGATAATAATGTGAACAAAATCTCAATTAAAACGCCATTGTGGATAGCTTTTTCCTGTGTGGTTACTTTTTATTTGATTTCAATTTCTGGGTTGTCAACGGTTATAATAAATCCCAAGGCCGGAGACTAAATTCTCAGGAGCCACCAATTTGAGTCAAATATTCCTGGATAAAATGTTCCTACGGTCACAATTCCGCGTCAGAATCAATTGACAAAGATTGAACTTTCATCTCAACCCATCATCAACGCAATAGCAGTCCTGCGAGCAACGTCAGGGGGCGAATATTGCAACAAAACAGTCTTCGTTGCTTTATCACCAGAGTGGCCACGGCTTGGACCATTGATAACAAACTGAGCCTTACCGGGGTGGCAGACCGTAGTTTCTCAACCTGAAATTTCTGCATTGCCTCAGTGTTTCCCGATATCACTGCATTGGGCGCTGGACAATCTGCGAGCCATTGAGCCATGCGAATTTCGCATTTAAGGCTAAGCACATATTTTAAAACCGAATAACTGTGTGACTCGCATGGCTTGCCCTGTTGGCTCGCATGACTCGCATCCATGGCTCGCATGACTCGCAGTCATGACTAGCTGACTAGCAAATTGTCCTAACCCACTGCATTGACTCAAGTTTTCAAGGAATTAACATGCAAATACAAATAAACTTTGTTCTCGTAGGATATTGTGCTTCGAATATTTTGTGGCTGGACTTACTGAAACCAGTGAAATTTAATTATTAGCACCTGAGAGACAACAGTCGTGTCGGGAGACCAAGGAGAATAAAAAAAGTTGCGGTTGAAAAACTACGGGAAAAAAATATATTTGCATAATTAATGTTAATTCCTTGAAGGCTTGATAAATACAGTTAGGAGCAGTCGTGGCTCAGTTGGCTAGTGCGCAGCTTTCGGAGCGAGAGGTCCCCGGTTCGATCCTCGGTGACTTCAACGTCTGTTTAGACTTTCCTCTGATCCGTGTAGCTATAGCTTTAAATACCCGTAAAACGGAGCACTGACAGAGGGAGGGGGGTAAAGGGCGCACCGTCGGCTTCCATTGATACCAGCCTCGTAGCTGAAGGAACTACCGACGTTAGATAAAGTTACTTTACCTTTTACGATCGGGAACAGCCCAAAGTCCTATTAACTAATAAAAGCGGCCTGAGTGCGCAAAAGTTTGTTCACTACGGCTTTCATTTTCCCGTCTTTCAACGCTTTCCGGCTTCGCGAATGTTTTTGAAGTATGTCAACACGAAGGAGGCGTGACTGTGACTGGATGACACGACTGAGACAATGCAGAAATTTGCGGTTGAGAAACTACGGTCTGCCACTACGGTAAGGCTCAATTTGTTATCAACGGTCGAATCCGTGGCCACTTTGGTGACAAAGCAACCCTTCGAAGGCTGTTTTGTTGCAATATTCACCTGCTGACGTTGCTATTGCGTTGATGATGGGTTGAGATGAAAGCTCAATCTTTGTCAATTGATTCTGATGTGGAGTTGTGACCGTGGGAACAGTTTAATTGGTGTCTCCTGAGAATTTAGTCTCCGGCCTTGGGATTTTATTATAACCGTTGACAACCCAGAAATTGAAAAAATGGCTCAAATCGCGTCGGGTCTGGAAAATAACCACATAGGAAGGAAGCTATCCACAATGGCAATAACGTTAGGCTTTTTAATTGAGATTTTTTTCATATGATTATCTTCTTAAGCTTTTTATCAGGATTCTCATACAAATCGTTATATTTTTGTTGGCCATGCCCACACTGAGCTTGGGGAGCCTGCGCTTAAACCTTACGTTCGAATATGTCCTCCATGGCCAGACAGTATCCCACCATCCTTTAATTTCTGTGTAGTCGACGACATGATCGCAGTGCACTTGCTTTTGTAGATATCAGCAAGATAGTGATCAAACAACAAACCAGCATTACTAATCTTCTTCTTCATGCAATGTCATGGGTTAATAATGCCTGCTGCAATAGCCGCTTCCTTTTCCTTGCAGCCTGGGCTTGTTTAAAAAACATAAAAGTAAGCAAACTCTCGTCAATTCTCCGTCAGGAACATCGTCCGCCATTTTGGATTTATCCGTAATACCGCTGGTTCGAAATCATCTCTTTTGTAAAAGCCCAGTGAATAATTAAACTTAGAAAATAGGGGAAATAGGAAAATATGACATTAGCTATCAAGTACAACATGGTTGCGAAGTGAACTCTAATTACTACATGTAGTAAGATATCAATGTTTGGAAACCTTTTTCCCAAGGAGATATGTTGAGACGTTGCTCGATATACAAGGCACATCTATGTTATAGCAACAATCAGTAATGGTGGGAGGACACGAGGTGTCATGTTGCAGGGAAATGTTGCAGCGACAAAAAAACTTGTGTAGTGCACATTGAGGCGACATGTAGCAGGGACAAAATCACAACAAGTTGAACTTCATGGGACACGTCGCGGGGACAAAATCACCGCAAATTGGTGTTGCACAAACATAAAAGAATCAGCTCACGCGAGGGGACATGTCGCTGCAACATATCCCTGGGACATGTACCCGCAACATTTTCATGTGTGTGCAAATGTTCTGATTTTGTCCCTGCTCCATGTCCCCCCTACACGACTTTAATGCGTCTCGCCTCAGTGTGTACTACATACCTTTTTGTCTCCGTAACATGTCGCTACAACATGTCCCTGCAACATGACCCCTCGTGTCTCCCCACCTTAAAGCCAAATTAGTCATCGAGCCTGTGGCGCTTGGTTCTACTTTCTCAGGTCAATTTTGCAAACAACGTGTGCCAGGTACTAGGCAGACAATATTAGCTCTACTTTTAATAAATTATACACAGGTTAAAGCTCATATTCCGATACCTGTCAATTATTGGCCATGAAAGTTTATAATTCATAATACACAGGTACATTAACCCTAACGCCAGTTCGTCTTTCTAATCGCATTTGATAGCGATGTTTGTTTTGAGGTAAAGTTCTTCATTGGAGATGATTCTCGGCCAGAAGATCCTGAGAATTCTCCTAAAAATATTCTTGTTTGCAATACATTTGCCATGATTGCCAAAACATCCAAGAGTCCGCACCACATAAGACTGAGGGAACGATGCTCTAAACAAACCTGCGGAACGCACGAGAGATGCATAGGGAACGACAGACCGAATGATAAAAATATAAAGGGGAGGGGATGGGGGCTGTACCCTGAACGACGACAAACAAAAAGGATAATTTTATTTGGGCGAAATTTATTAGTCATTTGCAACAGTAAATGGGAAAGTGGTGTTACTTTAAGGTCGTTATTATGACTGACTTCTAATCTACAAAGTTTGTTATATATCTTCAAATTCTAACCTCGGACTGGGACTGAGTGACTCAAATGTTTTTGCTCGAGTGTTCCTCGGACAGAACATATGGTTGGCCAATTGTTATACTACATGAAAGGAAAATCGCCTCATGTTATGATGATCATGAACACACTGATTAATAAGCGTTAAATTATTTCTGACAATTGGATGACACATATCTAAATTATTAAAAAACAGCAAATAGATGAAACTTAAGTCGTTAATCGTTGTTTTTTTGTGTGGGTGTTTTTTTTTTTTTTTTGACAATTGGGAATGGGAGCTAACGAGCAGGTGTCTTTATCACGTAAGGCGATGGTTATAGCAGACGTAGTGGAGGCGATATGCAACTGTAGCATTTACTTGTTTTGTATAACCCGCCGGTATACAATGAAATCTAAATGCAGACATCCGCTTTCGAAATGCGACTATGACAATGGACAGAGGTCTTCACACCGCAGTAGGAAAAAAATTAAAAATTACAAAAATTGCCCTATTATATAAAATTACGCAACGCAATGCTGATGGATTATTTACTTTTAAAATTAATTTCGACCTTTTATCATTACTTTCTGCTTTTCACAAATACTTATTGTTTCTTCGGATATGGTTATCCTTCGTTCACTTTGGCTGGTCGCTGTTGTATTCATCCATCATTGATAGAACCAGGAACGACTCCCATTTCCACCTTCGATTTGTCTCTCGGAGAATGGGCAATGCGCTTGGGAATTCTTTCAAACATTACACAAAACAGGAAAAATAAAGGGAATGTTAGATTAATAATCAAATTTATGAATTTTAAGTATGTACATCTCTGTACTTATATCTTTGTACACATTTTAGTTTATTCATCAATGGTGGAAAGGTGTAGTCCGTGGGAATTATATGTAGAAAGCAAGTTGTTTGGCAACGGGCAAAAGGCAACTGAAAATCAGAGTACTAGGCAGGAATCGAACCTACGACCTCCGTAACACCGGTCGAATGTTCTACCTATTGAGCTACTAGAACTCACTGTTGAAGTAGTTCGTTTTATCTAAGTCCTGAATGGCCTACAATACTCGTCAAAAATCTTGAAACACTTGTGTCTGTTTCCCCTTACCCATTGTTGATTTGGGTATCACAGTGGTCTCGGTGCTTTAAAACGCGCGTGTCTCAACATTGGGGAGGGAGAAGGCACATTTCAGTGGGGAAAACAGCGTGAAGTAGAAATCTCAGGATTTTTCCAGAAAATTCGAGAGAAACGGTGTCTGTTTCAACGTTTTGTGACGAGTATTGTAGGTCTATCTAGGTCCTGAACGACCTACCTCTCCAGTGAGTAACTCATAGGTAGAGCATCCGACCGGCGTTACGGAGGTCGTAAGTTCTGCCTAGGATTCTGATGTTCAGTTGTTCTTTCGCCCGTTGCCAAGCAACTTGCTTTCTACATACATTGTAGTTTGTAGTCGTAGGATGCATTTTGACACGCATTTCTTATTCCAAGTTTTGACTTTAATAAACTGATTTATATTGATTTGATCAGGTCACTTCTTATCTATACTTTAACTCCTTTCTTGGAGTGTACAGAAGAGCACTTCGAGAGAAACGTAGCTTGCTCAACACCATAGCTCATGGGTGCACTCAGGGATCAACCCGTATTGTAATGCAATTACCATCATAAGACTTCCAAGCCAACCAGGACGCGAAGCAGTACTCCCCATGCAGAAAATTTTACAAAAATTATTGCATTGTTCTTAAGCCTGCATCAAATCGTGAGTTTTTCATTGATTGATTTCTGGTAATAAATATAACAAATGGCGTAAAGATCACCAGTTTTGTCCTACCTGTTCTTTGGTTTACTGCATTTCCATATTATAACAGCAATGATAATGACCAACAGCCCACCGGCAACGGAACCCGCAATGATGTAAGGCATCTTGTCAGAGGCCTTCTCAATGGGCCTAGATGGAGCTGCTGTTGAAGTTACGGTTGTTGACGTTTCAGCGACGAGGGTTTGCACGCTCGAAATGTTACCATTAATAGAGTTTGAAATGTTTGCAATAGACCCTTTAACGATGGAAATGAGGTTGCCTTTCGAGATGGTGTCAACATTGGGAGTTCCAAGTGGAAATTGCAAGTAGAATGCTAAGCTTGCCAGTAGGGGGTCGGTAAAGATCTGTTTTGGGTAACCTGGAAGAATGTGAACTTGGTCTTCTGTGAAGTTGATGAAGGAAGCTGCTCTCTTACTGCGAACACTGTACAAGCGATAAAAAAGGAAACATGAACTACCACATCATCGATTCACTATAATTTTAAACTGTCTATTGTTTCTTGTTTGTTAATTTGCTTTTTTTCTCTTTTTTTCTAGTCGTTTTTGCGGACATGCATTTATAGTAAAAATCTGGGAAACAAATAAAATTTGCTTAAAGGTGGCAAAAATACCACTGTTTTACAGAATCTTAAGAAAGATAACAGAAGTCTTTGGCCAGTTATTTAGTTATCTTTTTAGTCATTTTTTCTTTCTTCGTTAGCTCAACAAGGGATATTAATACTGATGTAAAGCAAAGAAAACCTTAGCTCGCGCGAGCAAGTCTCGAAGCCTCAACCTTATTCAAACGGAGCTACTTTATTTAATAACGAGATGCTTCCGTGAAGCATACACTGGGTTGCCTGTGGTACGTGTTACAGAAAATCAGAAGGCACTGAATTGTGTGGTATTGAACTACAGCATTCCAGTCTCTGAAGAATAACAAATAAAAGAGAAGCGAAAAACATTGGCTTCTGGGCTGACATGTTGATAATTTTCAAGTTCCCTCACAACTTCTTTTCACCACAAGTTTAAGCGCGCCATCTGAACATCTGACAGCTTTGTAATACCAAAGTTCACTGAAGTTATCCCCTGTCCGGCGGGGTTAGTGTTTGGATGGGAGACCAGAACAATATACCCCTCATCAAACAGAAGCATCGGACCGAAAATACTGTTAACGCTAACAAATGCGAACTCAGCAAGGTACAGATTTTGTTAGCTTGCTTTATGCAAAACAAGAACATCATTCTAAAAGCTTATTCTACACAAAAAGTAGGTTCTGGAGGTAATTTTGAGAGTGGAAATCAAGGTTACGCGGCACACGGCAAATACAAACTCACGATTTAATTAACTTAACACACCAGAAAGACGCTAACCTCATTTTGACAAGAAAATGCTTTACTATTGCCATAAAAACTATCCAGTTAAGCTCGCATATCATAAAACATGATGAATTCATAAAGGCCTCCTTTTCCAGCGAACAATTTTTTGAAACAAACAACATATTTGCTATTAGAGGCAAAAACCCCTTCTATTTCATTACGTGCGTGAAGAGAAGAAACTCAATCGTTTCAAATATGCGCAATATTGCAACAAACTAAATCTCAGGATCAAACGGTTTAGATGAAGAACCTTTTCCTTGAATAATGAAGCACAAAATACACGACAAGCTTTCCTTCAAATAATTCTTGGCTGTTACATTTCCAATTATTTTTTTTACCTGAAGACTGTGCAGAGTTGATCACAGATCCACGTAAGGTGTTCGATTCGTTCTCTGTCTTTGTTGAACCCATGAGTTACCAGAGAATTTTCCATTTGGTTTCAGTGTTTTACATAACAGCACACTTGGTAAAAGTTATTTTAGAAATACAGCTCACTTTGATTTCGGCTCGACAGGCGATAGATTGTTGTCGAAGTCCATTACTCGTCGCTTTTGAGATTCCAGGTGTTGGTTTTTCACCGACTGCCTAGTTTATCCAACTGACTTTTCATTATTGAGCTCCATAAGGGTATATTTTGTTTAAGGATCCACTAAAACGTCATTCGCGTTACATGACTTTCGACGCCATTGCAGGCTAAGTTGATGATTCTACTGTGTCCACTCGATCCTAAGAAAATACGCGCAGAAGGCTCTATGCACAAAGACACCACTTACCAGGGGAGTGACAGGCAAGACTTTTACCGACACGGAAGAAAAAAAAAAAAACCGAACAAATGCCACACACTTTCCGACTGGGACTGCCATACGGCAACCCAGTAATAACTTTGTTTACCCTCGAATTTTAGAGTGGCTCGTAGCTAATATCACCGAGCATTGAACATACATACATATTGTTAAGAATCCCATCAGGCGGGAGGCAAATCAGAGTTACGTAACTCCTGCTCTGCGGAATGTTTTGAAGTTATAGACCGTGCGACCACAAAATTCCAGGTCAAGATAAAAGAAGCGTTACATATTTCCCGGGAGCAACCTTCTTTAAATGAGCAATTATATCATGTTAATTTAACTCTCTCGTTCTAATCAACATGTTCCATTGTACACTCTTTTTTTGTTACCTTTGGCTATTTTGTTAGATTCCCATTTTATTTCACGTTGTTATTTATCTTTGTTTAGCATATTATAAATTCAAATGTAACTTCAAAATAATTCTACTTTCAACTGAAGATGGTCGTTGCACGACCGAAACATGTCTTGCAAATTAATTTCAAATGTGTCGTCACTTTTATAAAAACAAAACAAATGAAGGAAAGAAGAAACAGACGAAACAGAAAAGTGAATGGAAAAATAGCAAAAGCAGAAAAATAAGCTGTGTACCTGGTAGGTGTCGATCTGCAGTCGTCCGTTTCTGAACAGTGTTTCGTTGCTGCCGTTGCAACTGCAGCCTTAAATGCTTCTTGTAGAGGTTGGTTCCACTGAAAAGGAATAGCAAAGAATATCCAAGACAGACCTCTAAAACGAGGCATATGTCGTGACAGCGAAAATTATATGGCGTGAACTGCTTTATTTACTCAGTATCCCAAATTTTCATTTCAGGTCTACGTAGAGACGTTGTAACTAACTAATCTGCTAATTTGGGAAGCGTTTTTTTCGGATAAGGATTGAAAGTTATTCAGCATTCCATGATTCGTTTGACAAAGTAGTTATAAGGGACATTCCACTTATAAAAGCAAATTCAGACTAGCTGTTCACAGCCTTCCTTTTTGTCAACGCACGTGAAGGAAAAAGCGTGCGAAGCGAGCGCGACTGCGAGCGCGAAAGCGTAAACTCTCCCGATTTTACGCAGGAGTCCAGTTCTCTCGCGATTCTATCCGCGCCTTCAGCGATCGAATAAAAAAAGAAGGCTGTAGACAGTACCACCGAAACAGTGAATAAATATTTTTACGTAAATTATACAAAACGAAAATATTATCCGACCTGAGACACATTTAACCCCTGTATCTCCAACTCGACAGACTGGCTTCTCTCCTCGTCAGATGGTGTTCGCGGTTCTTCGGCAGGCGGAGGCGGAGGAAGCTCAGTTCCTTTTTCAAGTCCTTTCAGCAAATAGACAAACATGTACTTCAAAACTAGCACACTGCATATTAACACAACTCTATTAAACATAGTAATTCAGAACACTAGAAGTGATGTTTAGTTCTTCTAATATGAAGAATGCACAATGCACAAACTTTCTTTATCTAGCGTTTAAGGCAAGACCTCTCGAGTAATAAAGTACCCGAACATGCTTTTCCGTCTCCTGAATAGCCGCTTTTGCATGTGCACACGTATGATCCTTTGGTATTAGTACAAACAGCCTTGACATCACAGTTGTGAGAGCTGGTAGAACACTCGTCGATATCTACGGGAAAAGGCAGAGGGAATTCAACATGTTAGCCAATCAAACCAACACTGAAAATGGCATACCTAATATGTTTACAAGTCTTATTAGGATTCTGACTGTTTTATACACTTAACCCATCTTACAGCATTTAATCTGGTGGACGTACCTTGTCCCGTTGAGTGCAGCGTTCCCTTTCGAACGCAGAGTTAGACGAGATGGAAACGCTTGGAAACGGAACGCTACGAAAAGGCTTGTTTAGTTCGTTCAACCTCAAGCTTTTCTTAACTATTTTAGTCGACATCAGCCCCACCCTTGCCATGTGAACCTTACCAGTCTCACAAAGATCCCCTGTGTATCCTACTGGACAAATACATGAGTAATTGTTGACACCATCTACGCATAATCCGCCATTAGCACACCCGTTTAGAAGACAGTCGTCTATATCTAAAATAATAGGAGAGAATTATGAGTTTATCTTATTAACCAATTCTTCGATCACAGATCACATTCTACCGAAATCACCAAAAAGCAAGCTTTACCAGGCTTACACTTTTCCCAGTGTTTTCCTTCCCATGCAGATACATGACTAACTGCTAATGCCATCTGGATTTATTCCACCATTACTAACACATTCGTTGATTAGACAATCGTCAATGAAAATTTTCAAAAGCCGATTCATTTCATTCGTCCAACGTCACGGAGGCTAAAACAAGCGACGTTTCTGGGCACAGATGGTAACCGGAAGTGAATACTTTGCATGCCAGGACAATAGTGTCTCCCAGATTTTTAAACTAATCGTCTCTAATGAAGAAAAGATACTCAGCAATAAAAGAGGGTCCTGAGAGGGGAGGGGGGGGTGGGGGGTACCAATCCCATTTCCCAGATGAAATATTGGTAAAATACCAGTCCCAATCAAATGGTGTTAATAGCACAAGTATTATTAATACCTTTAAAAATACAACCACACTTTTGAGTTTAAGGAAGGTGTTTCGATGTTTCAAACATTATTATCAGCCTTAGTGAATGTAACAATAAAATTTTTTCAAGATAATCCATATATATATATATATATATGATATATATAATATATGTATATATATATGTGGTTTGTTGTTTGTCCATCGTAATCGATGAAGACCACAAACTTGTCATTTTCTATGTCACTTGTTCGCGATGGTGATGATGGGCGCGTAGATGGTTGATTAGGCCAATCTGCGCCCGGAACGATCTATAACAGTGTGGGCATGGAATACATGCAGGGAAACCTGACAGAGGAACGACGGGTTTTGATTTTCTTGCTGATCTGCGTTGTTGCGCAGCAGCCACCCTGTTTGCTTCACATGAGGCTGCTCTGCTATGGATGGCCGCCCGCCATTTGGTGCGGTTTTGTGCCAGCTCTTCCCAGGATGAAGGGTTAATAGAGAACTCCTCAAGTGAGCGTTTCAGGGTGTACTTGAAATGTTTCCTTTCCTTTATATATTACATATTACATATATAACTATCAATTAACATAAGACAGCAAAATGGGAGCTTGAAGGTTGACTTTTCGAGTAGGCATCTGTACAATGGTATTTCTTCTTATGTATATTACCAAGCTGTTCTAAACAAAAAAATGAATATAGGATAAATAAGATAAGTCCCGAAACGTTTACAAGGATAAAGAAACTCAATCGAGCAGTTAAGTGCGTCACCTTGACCGATTAAAGAGACGACAGTATGAATATCTTCAGGAGTAAACATAAAATCTCGAACACTGAAAAATAACTGGACGATTCCTAGTATTTAGAGCACATTATCTTCGATCCCGTCACGAAAGTTTGCCTTTCTTCGCGTTATTCATTGCATTGGCTCACCTTGGCATTTGTCGTCAACCCAATTCAGTCCTTCCCCACAAACACAGTCGTAAGACCCAGGTTTGTTTTCGCACCGCATGGATTCATCTTGGCACTCATGGGTGAACAGCAAACACTCGTCGATATCTGTGGTATAAGGATATTACACCATGCGATTTAGTTCATAAATCAGAAGCAGCCCTTCACGTCTATTCTCAAAAAAAAAAACTCCCCCAAAAAAACAACGTCCTTTACACAAATGAGAGTACGATCGCAACCATACTCTTTTTAATCTTTTTGTTCTTATGTAGCTAAACGAAGGGGCTGGGAGGGAGACAAGGGGAAAAGGGGGGGGGGAGGGGGGTAGAAAGTATCTGTTGCAACATATAGCGTTGTACTGGCATAGAGGGCTTTTCTAGCCGTCTGATTAAAGCAAATCACTCATGCAAACGGTAAAACTTTAAAGGGAAACACATCAGACTTTTTGTAAGTATAATTTACCGTTGCAAGTGAAGTTATCAGCATCGAGAGTATAACCATCTACACATGAGCAGACATAGCCTCCGTCGGTATTATTACACCGTTGGTCGCAGCGGTTGAATTCAAACGATTCACACTCGTCTTTATCTGAAAGAAAAACAAGAAGAAAAAAAGTTAATTGGGGAGTCCTTGTCTCAGAGAAAAAAATGTCCGTATATTTCAATAAAGATAGTTTATAGAGTTCCTTCATGTCAGTTTATGTCAGGTGCGTGTGTGTGTGTGTGTCTGTGTGGGAGGGGGGGGGGGGGGGTTGTTAGTTGAAGATTCCTCTTAGCGTTTCCAAGAGCTTGACAAGTAAATGATGCATGTTATATCATTACCTTACAACTAATTTTGGCGCAGAATATGGCTGTAACACCTTACAATAATATATAGATTTAGCCAAGCCTAAAAGCGGACCTCCCTGGCTATTTATTCTTACTGCCTGTAGCGTTAGTGAAAATAAAAGGTTTCGAATTGTCCGCATTTTGATGTTTCCGGTGCTGCTTTCTTTGCTTTCTTCTATAGAAAAATTCATTGCCTAACTAGCGAATTCCACGGTAAATTTTACGCTAAAAACCAATATCGCATGAATCACGAAGTGATGAGTACGATATCGGTTTTTCGAGTGAAACTTACTTTGAAATTCACCTGTTTGGCAATAAATTTTTCTTGAACCACGTAAATTTTAAAAGAAAACAAGCACACCCTCAGCGAGCGAATGGAAAAGGAAAAAAGTCATTCATTTCAGAGTCAACTGTCAATAGCCAGTGAATGGGAATCACGCTAAAATTAGAAGCCAGTCAGTTCAAGGTCAAAAAAGAGTTTTACTGATGTACTTCATTCCACCTTATCTCTAAAAAAAGAGATCATTCACATTTTGATTTACTTCACTGGAACACGCCAGGTTGGCTTGGAACAAGAATCGGCAAAATACGGCAATGCAACCAAGACAGAACGAACTTCAAACAAGATCCGCTCTAACACTTAAATAACGTGTAGGTGCTTTACTGAAACAAACTTCTGAAAACACAAGCTAGTGAAATTTCCCCCTAATTTTACGAGAACTCACTGCGATTACGTGTTTATAACATAAGGGTACAATTTTCTTGTCACTGTCGCGGCACATCGAAAACCAGTTGGGTACACGGATTAAAAAGCACTGGTACGATCGCATTTTAGCCGGCAAAACAAACAAACAAATCAAATTTTTCTTTATGTCCAAAAGAGTACAGATAGTTGTTATTTAATTCCAGTTGACAATAAAAATTCGATTTTCATTCCTGAACAAAGGAAAAACCGATGAAACCACTTTTTGAAAATAACAACGGTTTAGTGCCCAAGGAAAGAATTTGTGGAGTAACTTCTTGCACTAAGTATGAGCTGTTAATGGTATTCTGTTTTGTAGTTGTCGTTCTCTTTCCCTCTCCTTTCGTTTCTGTTCTAGTCATAGGTCCTCCAGGCATCATGTAACTTTATCTGAGCTTCTAAAGATATGCTAAAAATTGCAATACAGAGAAAAAGGTAGCTCTAAGCAAATTAAAATTAAACACTCAGCTTTAAGTTTACATTCCTCCGATACTTGACTTAAATAACTGCGTAGCCGCCAGTGTGGACCCAACTATCGTTATATGTCAAACTGGATTGAAACCAGCGAAAAATGCAGAAAGAAAACATTTTCCAAACCGTTTTCCATCTGAACACGAAAAGAGTTGACTGTGTAACAACTATAGTTGATGTAGTATCGCCGTGTAGCTGCATCGAGCCACAGAAAGCGCGCGAAAAATGAAGCCTCGCTTATGTTTAGGTGAGTTCACCTGGCTTGAGCCTGCAATCCAATCGAAAAACTGACCTCGGTGAACTCTACGCTTGAGCCTGCGATATGGTCACGTGATACTGATCAGCGGATACCTTGTTTTGACGGGTGTCAATGTCCAATATTAAAGATATATGGTGGAAACTAGCATGATACTGGTTACATTGGCATACATGGATGGGTGGACGTACGTACGGACGGTCGTGACGTCATGGCTATAAAACCAACATTTCTCGCATCGATGGTTTATCATATTTTCTTAACTATGGTGCTCTGCGCGCTCGCGCCGAAGGCACGCGTTGAGCTCCGCTATTACATTTTAATATAAGTGTTAATGATTTCGTAGCTCATACACAACTTTCTTGTCACGTAAGATCTCCTACATCTATAACAAGAAAGCTTTCAACCAAATTTCAGCAAATTGTATCAAGGAACAGCTACTGAAATGGACAGTCGCCAAGAAAAAATACTCTTGACAACTAAAAAAAATACGGGGGAGGGCACCACCTACCTTTGCATGTTTTTCCTTCCTGTTGTAAAGCATATCCTTTTCTGCAAGCACACTCTTCCTTTCCATCAGACAGCAAGCAGATATCTTCGCAGCCAATTAAATTTTCTGGACAAAGGTCCTTGGCTAAAAAATGAAAGGGGAATATTATTTGTTTGTAATGATCTTTGTATCCATTCCGGAAGACCTATTAAGTGAAGTAGCGAATGCACTGCAAACTGTCACAAGTAGTCAGAAATGGTAATAACATGTGATCCTTCGGTCTTCAAAAAGCCGTTAAATGTTTTCAAATAACTCACCTATGCAGTCCTTTGGATTAGCGGGATCCACTTTAAAGTCTGCATCACATTTGCAAGTGTATGAACCCAATGTATTCTCGCAGATCTGCATACATCCTCCGCTCCCCAACCCGCATTCATTAATGTCTGCAATAAGACATCAGGGTGAGTAGGTATGTTACCTTAGGAGGAGAGGAAGGAGGAGGAGAAGTAGAACATTTATAAATTTTCGTTGCATTATTGCTTTAAAAAGGGTCTAACCTGTTCTTTGACCTGGAAGACGAGACCATATTTTCTTTGGTATATGGTCAACGTGGTGCGACCCCGATAAAATGATCATTGAAAACTTCTTTAGATTTATTGACCTGACTTGCAGTTGTTAATTTTGTAACTAGCTAGTTGTCACAGCGTAGCTTGCCAGGGTTCCTTTTGATATCAGAGTCAGCTTTCACCCTGACTGGGCTACCTTGGCTTAAATAAATAAACAGTACATAGGCAAACTTAACCTTATGGTGACAAGCCATTTGCCAGAAGAGCGGAAGAGAGGAGAGGACATGAGCCAAGAGTGGAGTGTAGAGGAGAGCAGAGAATAGGAGGGGAAAGGAAGGGAAAGGCGAGGAGAACTGAGGCGAGAAGAGGAAAGTAGAGCAAAGAAGAGCACAGGATGGAAGAGAAGAGGAGGACAGAGAAAAGCAGAAATTAGAGAAGAGTAGAGCACAGCGGAGCTGAGGAGAGGAGAACAAAGGAGAGGAGAGGGAAAAAAAGAGATTAGGAGAGTAGAGCAGAACACAACAGAACAGAGCAGCATAACAATGAATCTATCTTTGTAAACAGTTGCTATATATGCTAACCATCACAACTCTTCTTGTCCTGAGAGTTTAGAAGATATCCAGCATCGCAGTCACACTGAAATGATCCGTGATTGTTCAAGCAATTTTGTCCACAGCTTCCGTTATTCGTCGCACATTCGTCAATATCTGAAACGTTTTAAATACAAAATGAAATTCTTCATATGTAGAATAATTAAATGATTAGCTTCAGGGTATGAGTTGTGCAAGGAGGAACGTTCATCGACTATACACTGCAAAAAAATCATTTTGTTTTACTTTCAGTAGATATCTCTCAACTTTCTCTTGAAGATGAGGTGATTTTTCGTTTTGTGATGTAATATGACGCCACATACTATTAAAACTAGGTGTAATCGAAGCTTAGGCGAGTGCGTTCGATGTTTGTAGGGGTACAGGTTTGGTACAGGTAGCAATTGAGGGGGAAGGGTGGATGGTTCGTGCGATAGGGAAATGTTATTACAGTGGAACCCCGATACAACGATCCTCGATTTAACGATATCCCCGGTATAACGATAAATATGCTATGTCCCGGCAAACGTTACAGTAGTGTATGGGACAGAACCCCAATATAACGATCTTCAATATAACGATATTCCCGATATAACGCTGAGTTTTTAGCGTACCGAGCGTAAAATCTTCCAAGATATAACGATATTACAGCATCAGTACACAGATACAACTTCAAATGTTTAAGTTTTGTTTTGTTTTGTTTCCCTTTTACGATTCATACCACAGACTTTCTTGTGTAACTTTGATAACGTCTAATGCTTTGCAAATTGTGAGTCATTTGATACTCATTACAAGTTTAATTAAACAATATGTACAGTAGTAAAAAAGTACATGTTAATTTTACCCCGATGTAAAGATATTTTCGGTTATTTTACGACAATATCGTTATATCGGGAGTCTCGTTATAACGATACGTCGATATAACGATCTAATTCCACTGCTCCCTTGGCATAACGTTATATCGAGGTTCCACTGTACTGCATCTATGAACGTGACAACTTGTTAGACGTAATCATTAACTATTTATTTGGAATTCTACAAGTAGACAAGTACTGAAATGACTAGCTCTAAAATGAAACTGTTACTTGCAAGTCTTTTCAGCTTGTGGTATTAAAGACCTAGGATTACTTTTCTGTGCTGAACGCTGGGACACAATAAATTTAGTTTGTTGATTTCAGTGCCGTAAATATCACAAGTCATGATGAAATGGCGCCGACGAGCGTCATATCTCGGTAGATTTACTTTGTGGCACAACGGCCGCCAAGCTACACAACTCGGTAGATTTACTTTGGGGCACAACGGCCGCCGAGCAAAACAACCCGGTTTGATGCAAGCGCGAGGAGTCGCACACATTTTCCAAGGACAGTGACGAACCATGCTTAATTCAAAGTAAAATTTTACCGACGTCAGTTGACAGACCTTCAGCAATCTTTCAGCTCTTTTCAACGATGAACGATGGAAGATTATCACACCTCACCAAACGATGGAATAATCAACGCCGACGACGCACGAATCACCACGTGCGTTAGTTCGTCAAAGTGAGGCAAAACGTAACAAAGCGCCTCAAAGCGAGGCAAAAGTGTGTCGACGACGGCGAAAATGCAATCTCGAAAAAACTTCCCTTACAACACAAATTAGGGGTTGCGTTCTCGTACCTCGAACGCAATAAACTGGAAAAATGAACTCAGAAAAATAAAAATCGAA
The DNA here is from genome assembly GCF_036669925.1 of Montipora capricornis. Taxonomy (NCBI): domain Eukaryota; kingdom Metazoa; phylum Cnidaria; class Anthozoa; order Scleractinia; family Acroporidae; genus Montipora; species Montipora capricornis. Next base: position 4,928,825 of record NC_090889.1, on the reverse strand, counting down.
ATTTAGCTTCACGGGTGTGGCAAAAAGTGGTTGCCACGGGCGAAAACCATCAAAGTTTCCGCGATGGATAAAGAAACAATTAAGGGAAGTTTTAGCGTCGCAAGTTAAGGAGTGGAGAAAGGTACACGCGAGACTTAAAGACCTAAAGACCTAAAGGACCATTCCTACCCCTAAATCAAACCCCATTTCAAAGCTGCAAAAAACACCTCCACCGGGCGAGGAGGACTGAGGGAAGGTGGAGGGGTGGGGGAAGATTGCTATCCATTACCTGTACATTCGACTCCATCTCCTGTTAACCCATCTGGACAAGGACCACAATCGAAGCCTGACTCGTTTGCAGGTGGCTTTAAATCAATGCACTGGACCCCCGGATAGCATGGTTGAAAATTTTCTTTACATGCATCTAGGTCCGCCTCACAAAATGTGCCGGTATAACCATTTTGACACACACACGAAAGTGTATTGAATCTTTCACCGTTGTTATCTGCGTCATTTTCATCTACAGGTACACATGTTCCTTGATTGTGGCATGCGCACACGTTTATCACTGGCAGCAGTATGGTAGCTTGCTTGGAATCGTCAGCTACCACAAACTCTATATCAATCTATAAGAAAAAAAAAATTAAAAGAAAATTTGCCAGTTAAAAAGATGTTTTAAATTTAACCCAGCACCAAAAATTATTCTTAACCTATAACTTGAATCTTGGGTATACAGCTACATGTGCACGGTTACTTCTCCGCTGATGACAGGCTATAAAATTTTAGGAAGTCAATAAATAAACTTTTTGACAGTGCTAATAAGAGTTATTGAACAGGGGATTTCCATCGACGTTTATGGAATTGGTAACAAAGTACTTTTTATCAACGCATAGCTCTGATTAAATGAGCTACATAAATAAAATGTAATATGCCGACGCGGGGGGTTGACCTACGTATTAACTGACGACAGAACGCGTACGATCTAAAATAAAGCAGTATACACAAGCACTATTGTCGTGTATTGCACTATCATTATCATCGTCATGATAACTGTCATGATAAGAAAAAAAACTATCATCTTCATCTTTAACATTGAGATGATGAACGTTTGCAGTCTTTTAACTACCACTTCAGTTTTGATTAGTTACCTCTTCGGTGGTTACATTCCAAGTTAGCGTCACGGACGAAACATTGGTTGATAATTTGGCCCCTTTCGGAAGACTTCCGGAGACGTTGAAGGTGACGGGATCACCGTTGGGATCTTCTGCAGTGACAGTTATGCTGACCGTTGTGTTGACTGTCAAATTAAGCTCGGAAGGCCCAGACAGAATCTTGGGTGGGAAATTATCTAAAAGAGCAAAAGTGTAGGAATACAATGGTATTTTGTACATACTTTCTGAAAGGACTGTTGCTGATTTTCCGGGTTACTTTTATAACAAGGGATATTTCCTCACCCTGAACATCCCCGCCCCCCTCACTTCCTTTTTACTCTTCGCTTGCCGTTCTTTGTACCTCTATCAAATTTGTAACACTTTTTCATCATGGCAATACAATACACTTATTGAAGCATGTCATAATATCAAAACTTGCTTGAAATTCATGACGAAACTTTCAAAAAAGGTCTAACCCAATCAAATAATAAGCCTTATTAAGATGAAATTTATGATGTCAGTTATTTTGGGAGATTTCCAATAACGTGGAAACAAATGGCTTACGTGTATATGTTTCAGAGTGTCTGGTTGGGTTTACTGCAGTCTCACTTATATCAGTTAAGATTTCAGCTATTTCCCTGTTACCATTCAATGTTTCAGCCCATTCCCCAGCTATCAATAAAACTTTTAAATTCAGTTCTCAGCCATAACCTAAAAATGTCGAGATTCTTCAGCTGTTGTGGGTAAAAGTGACACCAATCTTGAGGGCCTAACATAGGGTTGGCGGGATCCGGGATAAGCCTTTTTTTCTCTGGTGAGATGCGGGATATGTAGTGTCGTAGCGTGAGTTATCGTTGGAACGTCGTTATTGTTGTCAACGGTTCTTAGGTGTAGCGTGGTCCTACGGGAGTATTGTATTGTTGTTAAAATATAAAAGCTAGGGCAATTTATTCAAGTAGGGTGTGTGAAATGTAACCGTGTGCGAGATGTAATAAATGTTTTAACGTTCGCTGGCGGATTTTATATCGGGGTTCTACATTTGGCGACGACGATCTTTCTAGTTCGTAGAGTTTCTTTCGAGTTCGTCTGAGTTTTCTTTCAGTTTCGACGACAGTTTATTTGAGATTCCATTAGGAGGTAGTGAAACGAGCGGATCTTAAGCTTCAAGCGGTGGAACAAGCGATGGAAGCGCTCATGTTACTTTAGATGTTGGCTCTTTAAAAGTCTTTGACCCCAAGGGCGATCCACATGGTTTAAGCCAGCTATGGAAGCGGTGGAAAAGAGCATTCAATTTGTACGTTTCTGTAAAAGGAGTAACCAATGATTTGCAACAGCGCTCTCTTCTGTTACA
>NC_090889.1:4916344-4918844 GCF_036669925.1 Montipora capricornis | reverse complement strand
TCTTCCTATGGCGTTATGATCCAGTGTGGTACCATCGGGTCTCAGGAAATCATCCAATGGGTCATCATTCCAGGTGCCTAAAAGGCCTTTTGTGCAATTTTTAAATGACACAGGAGCAGCAAAGACAATGGAGAGTGACTCTTGTACCTCCGTCACTGTCACAGATATCCCAGACGGAAATGTCACAAGGAAGGAATTGTTTTTGGGACGTGATACTGCTACAGAGCCATTCAGGTTCACACTGACGTTGGTTAAACTGTCGAAACCTTGAAGTACTTCTCCATCGACCAACACCTTTAAACCTCCTAAAAGTGAAAAACCCGCGCATGAAAGATTAAAGGAAAAAGTAATGTTAAAGTAATGCTCAGTTACAAAATAATTAATTTATCAACTAATGAATTACCTGATCAATCTGTCAATTAATTATACCCTGCATGGTGCATCGACACTAACCTCCGTCCTTCAGTGCCACTTGTACAGCGCTTGTGTTCACTTCTTTCGCTACTGCTGCGGCAAAAACGGTTGCTGTTCCTCCTCCTTTGGCAAGTTTTGTTCGGGCTTGTAACTCAAAGTGTCCATTTTTCGCGTTGACCATTGTATACTCTCCAAGACCATTGAAGGTGTAGTTTCCACCATCTAGGGTGACGAAATGAGGATCACCCCATAACCAGCCTATGGAAAATAACATACCCATGTCACTTGAAATCGCTATTGAAATATCGATATTGTTTTCAGTGTCAGTAAAATTTGAAAGATTACAAACATTTGACTATAAGGGATGGGTCCCCAAGGGTTGGCCAGCGCGCAGGACGTCTACTACCTCCGCGTGAAATGAAAGAGTAGAGGTCTACACGCAGGCTACTAAGGGCCCTCGAGTTTGGAAAAACACTGCCCATGTATTTATTCGACTGAGGGTATATAATAATATTTTTTGTACAAAGGAGGAAAATAATTTCAGTGAAGACACTCTAAGCATGAACACTTAACATTTTTTTGTGTGCATTTTTTCTTATTAGTTGTCTAATAAAGGCTAATTTTCTCTAGAGACTGAGTAGTAATCAGAGTCGTAATCAGAAGCGTAGAACGATACGATCTAGTGAAAATCAAACCGACGGAGTCTGAAGCACAACACTCATTCCGCTTATGACTCCGTCACTTACGATCTACTGAAAACTAGATTGTCGGAATCGGAGGCAGAAGCGGAATACTATGCAGCTGTTTCGAGAAAGATTGTCGAAAAGTAGCATTAAAGCGTACGCGACAATGCCGAAAGGAATTGTGGTAAAGTGTCAGTTTGAGTCAACGAAAACATGACGGCAATGCTATCAAAAACGTCACCTAGAAATACATGCTCGTGTTATGTTACTGACATTGAGATATGAGAGAGTTTCAAAATTCAGTCAAATGATCCAGGCCATGAATTAGTAACGAAGGGTTAGGATTCACAGAGAAAGTAAGAACCTGACGACTTTAACCTTACTTATTTTATGTCATGATTCGCAGAGAAAGTTTGAAAAATGTACCAAAAAACCGTGGCGCACGTGTAGAGCCATCGTTTTTTCTAATCAACCCTTTTGTTTTTGGACGTGTTTGGGTAGCGTGATGGCTGGAGAGAGCTTCAACCTAAGTCTGTTCCTACTGCCACTTCGTTAACGCTATATCCTAAGAACTGTTTCATCCAAATAGCTCGCCATCGTAAGTCTTCACTGTACGGTTGTGGCATCTTCGATTCTGGGCGTTCACTACATATTGAATACTGGCCCATACTACCTTTCGGCATTTTCGCAAATGCTCTTACGCTTCTTTTGGACAACCTTTCTTGAAACAGCTGTGTAATAAAACAATCACAGTGTTTGATTCCGGGCGTTGTGATTGGTTGGCTCTTCCACTTCTGCTTCCGACATCCGGACGATCTAGTTTTCACTGGATTATAAGCGACGGAGTCATAAGCGGAATCGGAAGAAATGAAGACGTTCTGATTTTTCCAACTCCGATTCCGTTGAGCTTATGACTGCCTGCGACTCTGATTTTCGATTTTCACTGGATCGTAAGCTCTCTTACGACTCCAACTACGACTCTGACTCTGACTCCGTCGCTAGTGAAAACCACCCTTAAGGCCTCTTCACAAGCAGAAGGATTCATTTTGACTTATTTATTCATCAATTTCTAATTTCTTTATTTTTATGGTGTAAATACGCTTGTCTTTTTTTTTTTGTCGACTCAAGAGCCCTCATTAAGTGTTCTTCAAATTTTGGCCTCATAACGTTCGAAGAGGGCATACTAATTTATCTTTCCACTGTCCAGGGTCCGAAATTGCGCCTTCCTGGTGACCAGAATTTCACAACTGGTCGCCAGTGGGCGGCCTATTATTAAGGACGAGGCCTACTAAGTCAAAGGTATTTTTGCGCGGCTTACTGAATATGCGAGAAAAGCAGATCTTAACAAGTATTATTGAAATCCAAAAAGAAAATTGGGGGTACCACGAATTTTTTGAAGATAA
>NC_090889.1:4906344-4908844 GCF_036669925.1 Montipora capricornis | reverse complement strand
TTTATTGTCACAGTATATAAGTAGACGAGTCCAAGCGGAGTGTTTTCCTAACTAGTTTTTCACAAGCGAAGAGAGTTGGCGTTGGCCGTGTTTAGTCAAGTGTGACAGAAGCTGTGTGCATTCAAGTTGGCGGAGGCCGTGTAAGTTTATTGAGTACGTGTTATTAAGAGTTTACTTCGTGGAAACAACGTTCATTTTTGGAATAAATCTTCTTGTTGTTGTTCCGACAACCCTGCGTTCAGTTTAGTCTGCAAGCTACCTTTCCTCAAAACATACGAACTCGTAACATTGGGGGCCTGTCCGGGAGAGGAATTCATTTGTTTGCCGACTACAGAAACCAGGAAAGGATCACAACTTGGAAGGAAGTAGCTGCGCTGTGAAAAAAGTTGTAGCGAGTGAAAGAGCCGTGGAATTTTAGTGCTGTGAAAATGGAGAAATTTATTCAGCTTGGCGAAAAGTTTGGTCTGGAAGGAGAAAAGCTGCTTGAATTTGTGCGTGAACAAGAAGAAAAAGAACGCGAAGAGAAACGTAAAGAGGAAGAAAAACAAGAAAAACGAAGACAATTGGAGGAAGAAAGAGAGGAAAAAAAGAGGCAATTACAAGAAGAAAGAGAAGAGAGACGTCGAATGCTTGAGGAGGATAAAAGAAAGGAAGAGGAAGAGAAAGAGGAAAGGCGCAGAAGAGAAGATGAAGAAAGAGAAACCAGGCGACAAGAACGCGAACTAAGAAAATTGGAGATGGAAGCCGAGCTGTTGAAACAGAAAGAGGCTATTGAAGCGGCAAGAAGAGAACATGAGCTGGAAATTGCACGTTTGGCTGTGGAGAATGCTGACGGACGTCCTGAAGTGAGAGAGGATCGGGCTAAGGCACCTAAACTCCCCTCGTTTGTTGATGGTAAAGACGATTTGGACGCTTATTTGCAGAGGTTCGAGAGATTTGCCGAGACAGCTCAGTGGAAAAAAGATGGATGGGCATCGAAGCTCAGTGCTCTGTTGTCTGGACGGGCACTAGAAGTGTATTCACGTCTATCGGAGGACGCAGCTAAGGATTATGACAGGGTAAAGATTGCGTTAATGAAGAGATATGACCTTACCGAAGACGGCTATCGTCGAAAATTTAGAGCATCCAAACCAGAAGTTGACGAAAGTCCGGAGCAGTTTATTGTGCGACTGGACAGATACCTGTTACGGTGGCTGGAGCTTTCGAATACTGCGCGAAGCTTTGATGGTCTTAAGGACTTGATCGTGAAAGAACAATTTATTGACTCTTGCCCTAAGGATTTGGCAATTCACCTGCGAGAAAGGGCACCTGAGACTCTAGCAAAGATTGCGAAGATCGCTGACCAGTACTTGGAGGCTCATGGTAAACATTTGTTCAGCTCAGCGAGCAGAAAGCCAACAGTACAGCCTGAGAGGGACGAAGCCAAGAACATGCAGATTAATCCACCAGCTCTGCATTGCTTTAAGTGCAACACCCGAGGTCATAAAGCCGTCAACTGCCCAACCCTAACAAGAAAGTGTTTCCTATGTGGTAAGCAGGGACATGAAGCTAGAAACTGTCGATCAGGTGGACGCAGATCAGGAGGACAAAGTAAGGATGGTAACCCTGTGCAGCGTGGTCAAGTGAGTGCCAGTTGTTTAGTTCAGCCACCTGAGGATAAACCTACTGATGAAGAAGTTAAGGCCTGTATTAAAGATGATAAGTTGCTGTTAGCCTGTGGTAAGAAGATTCCATTGTTGAGTAGTGCTTGTGTTGAACCGTTGACTGGAGTGAGAAGTAAAATGCCTGTCGTGAAAGGTAGAGTTGGAGAGAAGCCTGTTGATGTCCTGAGAGATACTGGTTGTAGTGGAATTGTAGTAAAGAGGGACCTTGTGTCTGAGGATCAGTTTACTGGCGAATTTAATGTTATGCTGCTCATTGACAATACGGCAAGGAAAGTTCCCATCGCAAAGATTGATGTTGATACACCTTATCTTAAGGGCCAAGTGGAAGCGCAGTGTCTTCCCGATGCTGTTTATGATTTAATTATTGGTAATGTACCAGGCGCAAGAGCCGCTGACGACCCAGACCCAAGCTGGCAAGTTCCTGTACAAGAAGCTTGTGCTGTAACCACGAGAAGTCAAGCTAAGAAAGCTGGAGAACATATTCCGTTGAAGGTACCAGATACAAAAGAAAGTCCTGTAGTTGATAGAGAAAAGCTCAAGCAAATGCAGCGTGATGACGAGAGCCTACAGAAATTTTGGGAGAAAGATGACGTAGTTGTGAGAGGCCAGGCTGAGATTTCATTTGAAGTGAAAGGTGGAGTTCTTTACCGCGTCTACAAGCACCCTTATGTGAACGGAGGTAAACCCCTGAAGCAGGTTATGGTTCCTGTGCAGCTGAGAAGTCGAATAATGGAACTAGCGCACGGATCGATCATGGGAGGTCACATGGGAATAAAGAAAACGACTGATAAGATTCAAAGCGCGTTCTATTGGCCAGGCATTCAAGGGGACGTGAC
>NC_090889.1:4898844-4901344 GCF_036669925.1 Montipora capricornis | reverse complement strand
TATCTCAGCCACGCTAATTGATAATATCTTCATAGCCAGGAATTCCGAACGAGACAAGTTTTGTCTTTCTTGCATTTTATTGGTCAATCAATTTTTTAAATCAGTGTCGATTCAATATGGCGACTCGCGATCGTCCCTCGGTGGGTTTTTTCCGTGTTTTGAACACGGTTTCTGCAGCAGATGCCGAATTTCTTGAGTCTTCTCTCATGTTGGTAAAAAGAAGAAGGAGCAGTGGACCATTCTGGGAGGTGTAGACACTTGTTGACAATCGTGAGAGGAACGAAACGGTGAGTTTTGCAGCTTCACTTGACACGTGTTTTGTAGGTTCTGTTCGTCCGTTTGCCAAGCGAGTACCTGATTAATTAACAGTTGAAGATGAAAAAGAAAAGGGTCCACAAGCTGAGGCGTTAGCTATTTAACTTTATTTTTTTTTTAATTTTTAGGTGAAATATGGTGCCCTTTGGAAGGAATTTGCTAAGTTTCATTCTTCTTGGGAGCGTGAAGACATCACCCGAATGTGTTCGGAGCATGAGAAGTAAAAGTGTAAAAAAATACAGTAAATTACCATACATACTGATGTTAAAAAAAAATTTAGTAAGAAAAAGGCATAGTTGGAAACAAAAACTACTGCACATTGCAAATCAGTAGACAAAAAGTCCTAAAGATCTCATCTTTATTTATCCAATGTGTGTGTTTTGATGCAAATTCAATGTTGACCTTGTAATCGCCTCCAAGGGAGAATTCCACGTCAACCTTTTTTTATCTATTTCCCTGAATACCTCCTGGTCTTAGCACCATTTATTACTGCTATGGTGTGACTTCCTGTGAAGATCAGACTTATTGGAAATATTGATTCAATTACACAATTATGGTAGTCACCTGTAGCAACAAAAAAGTAGTGGTATTTTTGGCAAACTTAGATTTTTTGATGTGTATGGGATAATGTTGTATTTTGAATTAATACATTGCATTTTTTAATTGAATTTGTTATTAACCTTTTGATGACAAAATAATATGTCCTTGCTGTAGGATTGTAAAACTGAGAAGGATGAATTTGTCAACCTGCTCATTCTAGCCCCATCTCCCCTGACTTTGACTTTTGCTTTCTCTCCCTTCTTTAAGGTTCCATCATTTATCTGCACATTGACAAAACATCAACAATTTAAATCACCTAGCAAAGAGTATAGTTAAATGGTGCTTTTTTGGCCTTATGTCTGGTTTGTTTGAAAAATATGTTTTACCCAGTACGTGACGTTTGCATTATATTCTGGTATTTTAGCACCCTTTGAAGGAAAAATAATTGACAAAGCTTTATGTCATGAAACATGTAATAATTTGCTGTACTTATTGGTAATAGCCTGGGGCCAAGCTGCTCAGGTCTATTTGAGGAAGGTCTTTATCTTACAAAAGCGAGTTCTTCGGCTAATGTTCTTTGCTGGTAATAGATCTCATGCTATTCCTTTGTTTGTCTCTGCTATTGTCTTACCCCTCAATATGCTTTTTTTGAAACAGAATGTTCTCTTATGCACGACATATCTACCAATTCTGTGCCTCAGAATATCTGTGATGTTTTTACCTGCTCATCCGACGTTCATACATATAACGCTAGATTTTCTGATGCTGGTAATTTATATGTTTAATAAATCAAGACTGAGAATTAAACTTAATTCGTTTTCCATTTTCGCAGCTAAGTTGTGGAATTGCTGAAGCCTGACCTGCGTAAACTTAGGAAAGAACCTTTCAACAATAACATTCATCAATTTTTACTTGCGGTACTTGGTAATGAAAATGATTATGTTGATGTCTCTACGTTACGTTAATGTTTAAAATTACTAATTATAATTAATTAAACTCTAGTAGCTGTTATTATTAGTTTTTCTTATGTTCTGTGTCTTAATGTAGGTTCCTGCTCTTCTCATGTAAATCCTAGCTATTTGTTAATATATGTGTATAACTATTTCTATTATTTATTTATCTGATTTTAATGATAATGTGTTTTGCTGTATTTTATTGTAAGTTATACAACCCGCCCTGATTAGCGTTGCTACATGCGGGTTGTATATATATATATATATATATTTTTTTTTTTTTTCTAATTTGTTAAATTTAAATTATTTAAATAAATGCTGATAAAAAATGATGATAATGACGATGTCTTTTTCTCCGACTTTACCTTGAAATTCTTTGTTCCTTGATGGTTTCAACAGAGAAACCGCACCAACAGCGGATTTGCAGAAATACCTTTGATTGTATGGATAAAGTCTGACTTCGCAGGACATTCCAGCTAGTCCTATTTTGTTTTCGTCGCGTCTTTCCTTGAAATCGCAACGTGCAGGTAATTTTCGATAAATCTGATTGGCTCACATGTATAGCATGACACATGATAACATCACTCTTGACAGGTCGGCGGCAGACAACTCGTTAAGAAATTGTATTAGGCGTACCTTTTTCCGCCCTGTCTAACGATAAGTTGGCCTGATCGCAGGTTACCGTTAATGGA
>NC_090889.1:4858844-4896344 GCF_036669925.1 Montipora capricornis | reverse complement strand
GTGTTAAGGCAGACACACTTTCAAAATCTGAGGCAAAAAGATTTTTTGATCACAGCGGCATTTTAATGTGTGAGAGCCATGAAAAAGATCAGTGTCATTAACTGATACAGAATATTAATTATTCGTTAGAGTCTCATACATCTGTCATAAGTTGAATCATTTAAAAGAATATTATACATATCTCACCAAATTTTGTGATGTTGCGTTATATTCCCGAGGTCGGAGTTTTTCCATGTAACAAGAAGAACCCAAGATGCGCTGAAATTCTGTTGGAAGAGTCTCGAAAGAAGCTTCATGACTTCTGCGGTTGCCATACTTAACGTTGTGTTTGCGCCTGGGATGGATTCGGAGTATATCTGATAAAATACCTTTGAAGGTCCAGTGACAAACGAATTCACGAGGTCTATGTTGCTCCAATAGGGTGCCAGAATTGGATCGTATCTCAGCCAGTATCTTTGACCAAATCTGTAAGGCCATCGGTTGAAACGTTCACTTTCAAACTGGACTACGCCATTGGGACAAACCTGTAGGATGAAACAAGTGTATTAAAATAATGTGCATTTATCCCACGATTTGATAGTTGATATATTGCAAGTAAAATCCGTTCTCAGGTTGAATCCGTTTTTAACCTACATCCAGAGAGTTTCCCACAGAGCACACTTGCAATCTAGACCGGGAATGTTTTGCGCTGAAAAAGTTGCAAACTAAAATGCAAAAATATTGAGTATTTTCTTAAACCAATATTTATTTATGGAAGTGCCAAAAAACATGATGAGAAGAAATGGTAAGGAGGACGAGCAAACTTTGGCAGAATTAAGTTCAGCCCATCGCCACTCATCGCCGTTCGCTAGCAAAATGTCAGTTAGTAGAACCAGTTACATTACACGAGTTAAATTGTTCTTGTTTGCGATATCATAAACATTGTAACCGAACTTAGTCAGTCTGTATGGGAGAATCTTGACCTCGGTGGTGTGTACAGACCTCACTGCGTTCGGTATGTCCTCACGACCTCGGTCAAGATTCTCCAATACAGACCTCCTGCTTGGTTAATAAGAGCTAAATAATAACCAAAACAATCCTAATCTGGCCCTAATTTTTTTCTAGGCTTAATTTAGGCTCCAAAAAAGTTTTTGTTGTCCATCTGAGTGCGTATTCAACCAAGGTAAATGCGGATCACGAATTTAACCTAGGTTAAAGGAAACGGATTTTTCCGGCACTACACACATGTACTTCGTTTACACTACTATTTCGTAGCTGGACTAGCATCGTCAGTAATTAATCGTTTGCGTATGTTAAGCCCTATTATAGTGTCTGTTGATAATAAATTTGGGCCATGTGATTGAACGAGCCAGTAGACTTACATGGAGTTTCCTGTGTCGTTTACCAAAGAATGCATTCCCCCGTCAGGGATATTTATCCTAAAACACTTCTTTCCGCTTATGTCGAATGTAATGATAGTATCTCCTGCGGCATCTCCATAAGGGTACATCAGGGCGAATGGGCTCTGAGGAAATACCATCTATCAATTAAGTTGAATTCCTTCCAATACATGTACATTTAACCTTCCCTGCGATAGTTAACGAAAACAAAACAAAACAAAACGACAAAAAAAAATTCAAAATCAAATAATAATATTTGATTTTAAGTCCATGACTATGTATTTAGAATCTTCCTAGACTTACCCTTATTTTCTACCCAAGTTACACTCCAAAAAGCTAGGGCAAAGCAAGTATTATAGTGTCCTCTTGAAATCTTCACTGTATAAATGATATCGTACAATACATGTATTCAAGCTTTTGCACTGTGCCACCGCTCGATGACACAGTAACACATTGGTCTGTACTTTATTTTTGGGGGAATCTAAATCGATGATATCATGTACCAAGTACTTCTCTTAACCTTAGCATCTATTGTTATGATCACTATTTCTATTAGACGCAAGGCTCTTTTGAAGACCGGCCAGGGTGAGTGTACAAAACGGTATAATATCACGGGGCAACTGACTATAACACAGCAAAGTGTCTGTTGGGGACTGATCCTAGGCACGAATGCACATTACGTTCTGCTTCTTATATTATTCTCCAGATACATGTAAGCTAACCTGGCGTTGGAGTAGTTATTGACGCAGTGGTCGTTCTGAGTCTGTTGCTAAAAGAAAAGCAAATAATAAGCTATGACGCCAAATTAAACAAACTTTACTGACATGATATACCCAAGTAACCTGTTAACCTTAGCATCAATTGTTATGATCACTATTTCTATTAGACGCCAGTGTTGTTGTCTTTTTAAAGACCGGCTAGGGTGTATGTACAATTTCCCTCTGTGAAAGAGAACAGTTTGTGCAGGTCGATGACAAAAGATCCAGTTCATTACAAGTAACTTTGGAGTTCGTCGGGGATCTATAATGGGTCTTCGGATTTTCAATATTTGACAGGTTTGCTAAGAAAACACGATATCAACGTTGTTAACAGGCCATTAAAAACGCTGCAACAAGAATTTGCGATTCGTAAGTCACGACCCTCATTAGCTTCACAACCTGATGTTGTCTACCAAAATTCCCTGTGGCAGTTGCTCTTGGAATGACATTGGCGAAGTGTGAATTGTGTAATGATTCCAATTGAGAACTGAGCCATCGTGTGCGACACCTTCAATTCTGCTTACAATGCCTGTCATCTGAGCAATAAGATTGACGAACTTCGATGTATCACAGATATAAATGATACTACAATTGTCATTATAACCGAATCCTGGCTGTCCAACGATATACCAACAACAGCTATCTCATTAGAGGACAATTATAACACATATCGGAAGGTCGAGTAAATCGTTGTGGTGGAGGAGTTGTAGCTTATATAAAGAGGGGTCTAAAATCAAACGTTCATTGAATCCTGAAGCCGAAGAGAGAGAGGTTCTTTGGCTCAAGTTATTTCCCAAGAGAATCCCTCGGCGTTACAGTTGTATTGTTGTTGCCGGTGTTTCTTATCCACGAGGAAAATCCATTACAGAGGGAAAGGATATGACTAGCTACTTGACTCAATCATTGGATACGGCGCTAAGAGATAAACCCATCAGCAGGAATCTTGTTGGCCGGAGATTCAATCACTTGATCTGAAAAGTTTATGTAGAAGATTTAATTTAAAAAGATTGGTTGATGGTCCTACCCGTGGAAACAACACACTCGACCAGATTCTTACAAATATGGCTACTATCGACAACGCGGCAGTCCATCTACCACCGCTGGGAAATTCAGACCACCACGTCTACTCGTTAAACCTAAAATACAGGTCAAAGTGAAGCCAATCTTGCGGAAAGTAAGAACAATGCGTCCAAGAAACAAAGCAGCACTGACAATATGCCTGAATGAACAGAATCGGATCAGGAGTTAGATGCACGCGATGTAGATCAAAAGGTGGACCTCTTTCCACAGTACATGACAAGCATTCTAGATGAAAATATGCCAATACGAAGAATACGAAAGCATCCAAGCGACAAGCCATGGTTAACTCCATATATCCAGAGTGTTATAAAGACCGACAGCGTGCTTATAGCAAAGGAGATTGGAGAAATACCAACAACTACGAATCAAAGTGTCACAACTGATTTCAAAGGATACGCTGGAGTATTATAAGGAAAAAGTAACAACGACACGCACCAAGACCCCATCAAAATGGTTTAAATATATTTATAGTATCTGCCGAACAAGTGGAAATAAATCAATTCAACCACCCCTACATCTGAGGATATGTATACCATCGCTGAAAAGCTTCAAGATATTTTCACAAAACCATGGAAAAAACTTTGCTGAAGAACTGGCAGTTGTTGCCCATGATATCAACCCTCTGCGCAGTATCTCTGAGAGGAAATATCCACTTTATATAAACACGCTCTCGTTAGTCCTGTTCCAAAAGTTCATCCACCAGAAGATATTGAGACGGATTTCAGACAGATATCTGTTCTTCCCGTCCTTGGTAAAGTCTTAGAGAAAGTACAATCATGTTAAATAAGGATGCCTTTAGTGTTAAATGGAATCACCATGCCTTCTCTCAAGGTCGATCGACCGTATCGGCACTTGTAAACATTACGCAAACATAGTTTAAGCGATACCGATAAAAGACCAGAGGGCAATCGATTTCAGCAAGGTCTTCGACCTGGTCGCGGTGACCACTCGATTCTTCTATCAAAACTTAAAAGACAGGAGCATCACCAAGTCACTGTGGCTATGGACAAAACGTTTTTCACGAAAGAACACACCAAGTAAAGCTCCCTGGCGTTCTGTCATCAACGCAGATTTGTCCAGCAGGAGTACCACAAGGGTCTGTCATATCCCCTCTGTTGTTCAGTATATTCATCGATGACTTCGACCACTTTATACCTGTTGAAATGGAACGAGTACGGATGTGCAAATACGCTGACGACTGTACAGTTTTATGAGAGTGCACCCAATGGCTGCTCATCAAATATGCGGAAGTCCTTGATGGCCTCCAGAGTTGGGCTATTACAAATAATACGCTACTGAACCCCAAGAAAACTAAAGATATGTGGATTTCCTTCTGCACAAATCCTGTCGAGCCGGACACTCTACGAATAAATAACACCACAATTGGAGAGGGTATCCTAGTTTAAACTACTTGGAGTGTGGCAGCAAAATAACCTACGTTGGAATACCAAGAGATGATTATATTATCTACGTGAATGTAGGAAAGCAAGGTTGCCTACGGAGATTGGCACTACAGTTTATTGTACCAAAATCCGTCCACTCCTTGAATATGGCTCACAAGTCTGGGGTGGTCTACCACAGTACCTGGCAGACGACGTATAGTCTATACAAAACAGGTGTCTGGATAGAATAGGCATATCAAGAACATCTCTCCCAGCGCTGGAGCAGAGACAAATGGAAGCAACAAAACGTGAATTGGAAAGAACGATAGAAGACAACAGTCATCCCAATCAAGTATTCTTCTCAAAGCCAATTACAAGTCATGGTTACAATCTACGATCTAAACCTGGTCCAGTAGTCATATGAAGGTCTGTAAACCAAAGACATGCAAACTCTTTATAGCAAGAGCCGCAAGGCTGCTAAAATCTAAATGTATAGTACACCTATATCCTATATTTATATTCATTATTTCCAGGTAAAACCGCAAGGTCTTGAAATCATTTTAGTGTAATTTTTACATTATTTCTTATATTGTAAATCGTTGTATTTCTCTGTCAAAAATGGATTAAAGTTATTATTTATTATTTCGGCAGATCCCTTGCCACGAGAACAAAAAGAACATATCTGAAATGATAAGACAGCGGCCAAAGGCTCCAGAATTGCAAAGCATGCTTGGTCTCACAACCACGTAAGGACTTCAACAATGCGTCGGTCATTGACAAGGAAATTTCCGCATCAGGAAATTTCTAGAATCTTGGCACACCTCTATCACGCCTAACACGGACAATAACTCTTGCCCTTTTCCAGGACAATACGGCATACTTTTAACAAAAATTATTAATCACCTTTTTTATCCCTAATTTCACTCTATTGTTATCCTTTTCTCCGAATTTTTACTTCATTCATCTTTTTTTGGCGGTGAAGACCACACTTCTAGTGGTCGAAAGCTTGCAATTTTAGTATTTTTAGCCAGAGCTCCATTTCCACAGCTCCACAGCTGCTTTCCAACTTGTCTCCACGGATTATGTTCATCTTGAATCAAGCTCTGGAGGACATCAGTAAATCCTGGTAATCATGGACCATTATACTAGATTTCTCAAGCATATGCTACCGTGACAAATCCGCCCAAACTGCTTCTGATAAATTGTACAATGACTTTATCATGACATTTGGATTCCCAGAGACCATTTACCACGACAAGGTGCGAGCTTGATATACCTAGGAAACTCTGTTACTTTAGCCTCTATTGTCATGATCACTATTTCTATTAGAAGCCAGTGTTTTCTTTTAAGAACGCCCAGGGTGTGTGTACGAAACAGTCTAACATCACTGTTCACCAGCAACTTACTACAACACAGTTAAGTGTCTGTTGGGGACTGCTCCTGGACACAAATACACATACGTTTCTGTTTTTAGTATTTATTCTCCCGTACACATGCAAGCTTACCTGGCGTTAGAGTACTTATTGACGCTGTGGTCGTTCCTGGTTCCGTTGCTAAAGTAAAAGTAAATAAATAAGTTATTACAATAAATTAAACAAACTTTACTGACATGATATCCCAAAGTAACTCTGTTAACCTTAGCATCTAATTTATGATCACTATTCCTATTACACGGCAGTGTTTTTTCTTTTAAGACCACCCAGGGTGTGTACAAAACATTATAATATCACAGAGCAACTGAGTATAACAAAGCAAAGTGTCTGTTGGGACTGCTTTCCTGACAGGAATCCACATTAAGTTTCTGTTCTGAATATTTATTCTCCGTACACGTGTAAGCTAACTGGCGTTGGAGTAGTTATTGACGCTGTGGTCGTTCCTGGTTCCGTTGCTAAGTAAAAGTAAATAAATAAGTTATAACATCAAATTAAACAAACTTTACTGATATGATGTACCAAAGTAATTCTGTTAACCTTAGCAGCTATTGTTATGATCACTATTTCTATTAGGACGGCCCGTGTTTTTTTCTTTTAAGAACACACCCAGGGTGTGTGTACAAAAATTATAATATCACCAGAGCAACTGAGTATGACACAGCAAAGTGTTTGTTGGGGACTGCTCCGGGATGAGAGGAATCCACATTACAGTTTCTGTTCTTAATGTTTATTCTCCGTACACGTGTAAGCTAACCTGGCGTTGCAGTAGTTATTGACGCTGAGGTCGTTCCTGGTTCCGTTGCTAAAGTAAAAGTAAATAAATACGTTATTACATCAAATTAAACAAACTTTACTGATTTGAATTTACCCAAGTAACTCTGTTAACCTTAGCATCTATTGTTTATGATCACTTTTTCTATTAAAAACCCGAGTGCTTTTTTAAGGGACCGGGCCAGGGTGTGTATACAAAACAAAGTATAATATCACTGATCACGAGCAACTCACTATAACACAGTTAAAACTGTCTGGGTGGGGACTGCTCCTGGACACAAATTGCCCGTTACGTTTCTTGTTGTCTATATATGATTTTCCCCGTACACATGTAAGCTAAACCTGGCGTTGGAGTAGTTATGACGCTATGGTCCGTTTCGTGGTGCCGTTGCTACAGTAAAAGTAAGATAAAATAACTTGTTTACAATCAAATTCAAGACATATTTTACTGAAGGATATACCCAAGTAACTCTGTTAACCTTAGACTCTATTGTTATGATCACTTATTTCTATTACGACGACAGTGATTTTTTTTTTCTTCAAGACCGACCCACGGTGTGTAGACAAAACAGTATACATGTAATATCACTGAGCCAATGAGTATAACACAGCAAGAGTGTCTGTGAGGGGACTGCTCCCTGATAGGAATCCACATTAAGTTTCTGTTCTTAATATTTTTTCCCTCCTGAATCACGTGTAAGCTAACCTGGCGTTGGCGTAGTTATTGAATGCTGTGGTTCGTTTCCTGGTTTCCGTTTTCTCAAGTAAATAAAAGTAAATAAATACGTTATTACATCAAAATAAACATACTTTACTGATAATGATATACCAAGTAACTCTGTTAACCTTAGCATCTATGGGGTATGAACACTATTTCTATTAGCACGCCAGTTGGTTTTTTTAAGACCGGCCAGGGTGTGTGTACAAAAACAGGTAATTATAACTGATCACGAGCAACTGACGATAACACAGCAAAGTGTCTTGTGGGGAATGCTCCTGGACACAAATACAAAATACGTTTTCGGTTTTAGTATTTATTCTCCCGTACCAATGCAAAGCTAACTGGCGTGGAGAGTACTTATTGACACGCTGTGGTCGTTCCTGGTTCCGTTGCTAACGTAAAAGTAACAAATAAGTTAGTACAACTAAGATTAAACAAACTTTACTGACATGATATACCAAAGTACGTCTGGTAAACGTAGCATCTAATTTATGATCACTATTCCTATATTAGACGGCAGTTCCTTTTTTTTTCTTTTAAAGACCGCCCAAGGGTGTAAAAACAAGTTTAGTTACTGAGCAACTTAGATAACAAAGCAAGTGTCTGTTGGGGACTGCTTCCTGACAGGATATCACACATAATTAAGTTTCTGTTCTGAATATTTATTATCCCGGACACGTGTAAGCTAACCTGGCGTTGGAGTTAATTATTGACGCTGTGGTCGTTCTGGTTCCGTTGCTAAAGTTAAAGTAAAAAATACTTCTTACAATAAATTAAACAACCTTTAATGATATGATATACCAAAGTAATTCTGTTAAGCTTAGCATCTATTGTTATGATCACTATTGTATTAGAAACAGTGCCTTTTTAAGACGGCCAGGGTGTGTGTATCCAAAACAGTATATATCACTGATCACGCGAAACCGACTATAACACGCGAAACTGTCTGTTGGGGACTGCTCCTGGACACAAATGCACGTTACGTTTCTGGTTTTTAATATTTATTTTCCGGTACACATGTAAGCTAACCTGGCGTTGGAGTAGTTATTGACAATGTGTTCGTTCCTGGTTCCGTTGCTAAAGTCACAGTAACTTAAATAAGTTATATCCAATCAACAAAACTTTTATGTTTCGTAGGTGCCCGACTAGGAGCTAAAAAAGAAGCAATATGTAAGATTGTTTTCATTTTGGTATAGGTAGATAGATAGGTTGATTGATTGATTGATTGACTGATTGATTGATTGACTGACTAATTGTTGTCGTTGGTAAGTTTGCAATCCATTACCGTTGCCCTACCGATTGGGCGACTTAGTAAGGGATCAACATTCAGGGATTCACTCATTATTGCAAATTGTTGTTGTTGTTGTTGTTGTTGTTCTCATTCTATTGGTATGTCATATAGTTTTGTTTGTTTGTTATTGTTGTTGTTGCTGGGGAGCAGAAGGCTCTCGTTTTGTAGTTTGGATTCCTTTACCGTTGCCCTACCTACTGGGCTACGCAGAAATAAGGGATCAAGCTTGTATACCATCAGTGACATCTGGCTCAACATTGCATCGCAGCTGAGCTCTTCATGCCTTCCTTGCGGCAATTTACCACCATAATGCCTAGGGCACGCTCTCTTCTATTCGAAATATTTTAGAGTCAACTGGCTAGTTTCCAGCTTGCAAAAGTAAGTTTACACAAAGATAATTACTCCCGGAACTTTAGATTGTTGCCACGCGGTCCTCACCTCCTGCTCAGTCGTGATAGTTTGGATTTCAGTGGAATAAGTGACATTCTTGACGCCTCCCGTGAACGCAAGTAACTGGAATTCATACATTCGATGTGGCTTTAACAGCTTGTTTACAAAATAATATCGATCGTACAAGGACCAGACTTTGAACAAAACAGATATATTTGTCTTTTCCTCGGTGAACATCACCATAAAGTGGGTAATGGAGACACTAAAAGGAAAATCTTCCCACTCCACGGACACTGACGATGACGTAATGTTGTGAACTAACAGTTGCCAGGATGATAGGACAGTATCTGTCAGAAAAGAATAGGTAATTACTTAAATGTGATATCTCAAATGTAAAGCAAGCCACATCAATTATTGCGAGAAAAACATCTATCTCGGATTTACAGAAGCTCCATGATCTACACAGCCATGGTGTTAACCTTCTCAAATGATGATGTGAGGATGGTAACAATTTGACAGAATCTTCTCTAGGTTGGAAACCTCTTCGTGGTCGAGGCACCTTGAAGTTAAAGCTTTCACAATTTATAAACCATCATCCCCGTTACCCTATACCATTTAAGCTTCTAAATCGCAGTGATATAGTTCCCTCTGCAATTCTGCTAACAAACAGGCTGGTCCCTTACCACGTAGAATCGAATAGCTTTATCTATGCTGGCTCTACTCTTTAGAATAAATAGATAGATAGATTTGTTTGATACCTATCAAGGGATCTTCAAGTCCAAGATACCAAACTGAAAAGCCATTTGAATAGCGATAGGTGTTCGTATATTGAAGTGCCAACTCTGCTTGGTCGCCGTGAACAATAAGAGAGAAAAGGGCTCTATGTAACCGCATAATAAGGTGTCATTATTGTACTGGGCGTCTTCTCCAGTGGCCACGCGAAGCCAATTGTTCGATCTGGGTGGAAGAAAAAAGTCGTCACGGTTATATAGGTAGGTTAAAGTCTGCGTTTCAGCCTATTGGCCATCAGGTCAGCAGGTATCTCCGGTTACTGCACGTAGCATGAACGCATTAGGGGTAATTCTAATCCCTCCTGGAAGAATATAGGCTCTCAGAGAGAATAAGTGTCTTCTCAACCACATAACACAATGACCCCTGGCCAGGGCTCGAACACGAATCGCTAGATCCAGCTCGCTAAGCATTAGGCTACTACACCAAGTTTTTTTGAGGCTCCAGCACTTGGCTAAGTATCCTGACTTCCGGCTGTTATACACAACTGTGGTCTCGTTCACACAGAAGCCCTTCAAGCTAATCCTGCCAAGCCGAACACACGCTGGAAAGGTCAGACTACAACACCGGGAACTCTATACCCTACTCTTTTTGAATAGTGTGTGGGATCTTTAACATCCCACAGAGTTAATGAACAAGGGCTGTGAGTCAGACGGGACCTCCGGCTTATCACCCTATCCGCGAAGACTTGAAAGTCTAACCATTTGTAGATGTAGTTACAAAGGCAGCACTTTCTCCTCAGTTATTTAAGGACCCTGATCGTTGGTCCGGCCGAGTTGAACTCACGACCTCCCCCGAGTGACAGCCTGGTGCTCAACCAACTGAGCCACCGGTGCGCGATAAATGCAAAATCTTGATTAAAAATCGCCCAGAATCCTGCCTCAAAACTCAAAATTTCGTTTAAGGTGTTTGTTCAAAACAGATCTTTCCTTTCGCCCCTACTTGTCGAGGATTCATTCTCAATTGATTTTAACGCCACACCCTATAGACCGATAGATCGCGAGTAGAGGCGAGTTTCTACTCCCGCGGTGACATAACTGTTCTTCAATAGGTAGCGCTTATAGCTGTTCATACCATGCCCAAGCAGTTGTTAAACTTGATTGTTATGAGATGAATCTCACCTGCAATAAGGGCCATCGCCATTTACTTCAAAGGAATTAAAATTTATCCATATCGCTTTGACAGCGCTCCCGCCAAGTTGCGGCTCAATTGTCCAGCGGCAGTAATGCAATCCGTGAAAGGAACATGGGTAATTAGGGCTGTATAGTGTACCGTTTTTTCGCAGTCAACGTACTTTGTGGTTTGCAAGCTGAAAAAAAAATTCAACGTTGCGGCTTCTATTTTATAAAGATGGACACACAGTTATCCAAGAGCAAGCGTTTTTTAACAGGCCATTTTTGAGTTGGCTTTTACTGCCGTGTGAAAATGAGTCTTAATGCGAGACCATTCATATGAAAACTTTTTCCGCCTAGAAGTCCATTTCTATATCAAACTCGTTTTCATATGAAAGTTTTTTGCACGGGGACTCGTTTTGAAACAGGCATAAGGTAACTCGGAAATGGCCTGTTAGTTTGAGCCCTGAAAATGTTTAATTATTCTCAATCCCTCCACTTCCTCTCCTGAGCAAAATAGTAGTTTTAAGGTATCACTATCCCCCAAACGGCCAACCTGTTTTTACACCGAACGTTACGGTCGGTCTAGCCTGAGTATTAAGGTTTTCGAAGGCATGATGGGAGGGAGAGGGAAAAATAAAACGAAAACTGGTACTAACACTGAGATAACTTTGCCTCCTCGTACTTGGTTTCCCAATTCTTGGGCTGGCGTTTTAAAGGGAATCCATGCGTTCTAGCACTTAAAACTACCTTAACATAGTTACTCGGTTTTATGACTTCCGGTGCAGTTAAAATAAACAAATCAGGATGCCTGCGAATAGCCACTTACTGGTGAACACGTTTTTTGCCAATCATACGGTCCAATTCCTTGGAGGTGAACCCAGCGACCCGTAAGAAGTATTGTTTTCCTGGCAGAAGCCCAGTTAAAACGTAACTTCTGGTCGATGCACTGATATTGACCTGAGCGGAGAATTTTGGGATTCCATAACACGAACTTTCGTACTTAATGTTTATAGCCAAGAAGTTTGCCATTGTGATATTTTTCGGGAATTGGATATATTGATATGTTGATGCTGTCACCTCCAGGATATTTGTTGTTAACGGACACGTAAGGACGTCTACTGGGTACTGCGATGAACAAAGAGAGAAAGAAAACACAACAACGTAAAATATAAACAAAAAAGCACGTTTTATTGTGGTAGCGAAAAGGGTATTTTAAAATTTTTGGTAGCTTTTTGAAAACAAATTCTCTTTAAACTTTCACAGGGGCACATAAAACGGGACTAGCCTACTGGATTGTTAGTTCAGAACTGAGTAATTTCCTATTTACCATTACAGGGGCAGTTGGAGTACCCTTACGTTGGGTAATAGCTTGATTAGGAGAAACACATTAGCAATGCATTGCTTTAAAGGGTTAAGCTTCACAGAAATATCAAAACTATAATGTTAAACGTTTCGATGGACTAGCCCACTGAATTGAGTTCAAAGGAATTCTTGGATTTCCAATGTCAATAATTACTTAATATCTTTTCTTTACCGATCAACTGATTGTATCCGAAAGCGTAAACAACTTTGTCAATTGCGAAATGATAAACTTACCGCCTTCATCTGTTTGGACAACGACGCTGTCACTTTTTAGATGTCGCCATTCACATCAACCAGATAAACCTGGACTATGTACTGACTGAATACCGAGACGTCTGACACATTGACTGACGTGTTCGAGGAGTCTACTAAAGAAAAAACGAACTTGCTCTTCCATCTTTGTAATATAATTGCGGTCTCGTTTGATTCAAGGACAAAATGAAGAAATCGGCTTGTAAGTCTCCTGGTACGTTGCTCCAGTCAACAAATAAACTCTTCTGGCTGGTGTTGAAACCATGTATATTCCATGCAGTTGAAGGAGAAAGAGCTGCAAGGTAGAGAAACAAGATCATAAAACCTATAGAGACTAAGGACTTTGTGTTCGTTTGCTTGTTTTAAAAGTAATATGGAGAACAAGAAAGAAAAAGAAAAGCTTTTATCCCATTCGAGTTCTTCCCCAACTTTCCTTTTTTTTTGGTTTAAAGAAAAACAAAATGAAAAAAGGGACTTTCTAGGTATACCTGAATGGAGGCTTCTTCTTACTATAACAAATTCTAGATTCAGACGGCTGTATCTGCTGTATAGTTGCGTCTGTAGAGTAACGAAGTTTCCTTCACCAAATTGCAATTCTACCACGCCCCGATGATCTTCAAAGCATCGTTCATGAGTGAACATCTCAGCACCATTGCTTGAAAAAACCTTTAGAAATTCACTAGAAAAAACAGCGAAATAATCACAATGTGACAGGTCTCTCGCTTTTCTGGTCCTTTGTGCGTGACGCGAAAGAACGCGCAGGAGGAAAACAAACCAACGGCACGCACGGGGTGCGCCAGTTTTTCGTAAAAGACGCAGTTTGCCACTTGGGAATAACAAACTTTAAAGGAACACAGTCCATTTCATAGCTAATTTGCATATCATGTTTCGCACTCTTCTTGCCTACTTTATTCCTCTTCAAAAAGTATATTCACGGTGCCGCAAAATGGCTATTTTTTTATAGATCCTCCGTTTCGTCGTGTTGACTTTGTTTTTAGGGACATGAAAGAGAACGTTTTCTAAAGCAATTTGAAGTAAAAACTAGCGGTAAAAGCGCGCGACGTTTCAACCGAACTTCGGTCATTATCAAGCTAAAAGTGAAGACAAAAGTTTTATTATTAAGTCTAAATACAACACACAGAAGTAAAAGTATATAAAGTATGAAAATGTAAGAAAGTGGTGTTAGAAAACATGCAAGAACAACATAATTAAAAATGATTAAAAACTTTTGCACCAACTGAGTCTGACTATACACTGAGACTTGGTCTCCGTTAATTAATAAAAAACATTTCATCAATCAGAGAGGCAAACTTGTTCTTGCACTTTTTTAAGATGCTAAAATTCTTGCTTAGATCATTGGAAAACATTTCCGTGTTAAACATTCTTATGTGCCCAATAATCCTACAAAGAATTTTACCATCTTAGGAAAGTGCAAGAACAAGTTTGACTGTCTCATTTATGAAATGTTTTGTATTATTATTATTATTATTATTATTATTATTTATTATTATTATTATTATTATTATTATTATTATTATTATTATATTATTACTCTTAATGAAGTGATACCAAGTCTCAATGTACAGTTAGACTCAATTCGTGCAAAAGTTTTTAATCATTTTAAATCATGTTATTCTTGCATGTTTTCTAACATCATCCCTTTTTATGACACTTTCATAGCTTATATACTTTTACTTCTTTGCTTTATATTTATACTTATGCTAAAATTTTTATCTTCACTTTTAGCTTGATGATGACCGAAGTTCGGTCGAAACATCGCCCGCTTTTTCATTTCACCTTACATGTAGTACAAAGTTTTGCTTTCTGTTGGGCTGGCTGCCTTTGCCAATAGCTTTGTATTCGTTCTGTGTCTTTAGATAAAGGTATAGCATTAGCCTTGTAGATGGAAATGGTCCGGCTACACTCGCCAACACAAATGCATTCGCTTACCAAATTTTCAGGGGTACATTTAACTAGCATGTATGCAGTGGGTGGTATGCCAAGATTATCGTGAAATTGCACATACAAGAGAGAGACAGAGACAGAGACAGAGAAATAGAGAGAGAGTGAGAGTGAGAGAGAGAGAGAGAGAGAGAGAGAGAGAGAGAGAGAGAGAGAGAGAGAGAGAGAGAGAGAGAGAGAGAGAGGCCTAAGCCTTGTTTGAAGAAGTAAATAAATAATTTGTTGTCAGATTTGAACATTATAGGCACTGCATATGTTTTTATAAACTTTCTCATAATACAAAAACATTTCCACCAAAACATTTCCTCCTTTAAATTCAGACATTCCTCGTGTAGGATACCAGAAATCGGTGAATCAAAAAAACCAGACTCAAACATCTCGACAACTTGGAATTGAAGACATTAGGGCACCTTAAGTCACCAAAACTCACCTCCAGCAGTAATCGAAACGGAGTTCTTTTAGTGAAAGAAGGATGAATGCATTAGTCATGCCAACACTTTCTATCGTCCAGTACATTGTAGCACACTGTAGTCCGATTTCGTAAGGGGATTGTTCCAAGGACTGGTTAAAACTACCACCACAACCTTTTAAAGCAAAATATAATGCAATGAAACTTTAAAAACTGTCTGCCTCTATTTATATTGATTTTTCAGCAGGGCTTGTAAGGAAATTGATCTTTGTCATAGAGACAGGTCAGAGAGCGATTCAAAAGAACTTTTTTAATCTACCTCCTTCTTTAGATTTATTTTGCTTGACGGCCTTGATAAACTCTGGTTATCACTTTAAAACTTTAATCGATTTGCACGTCTTAACCCAGGGCTTTTCTTTCGTTCGTGTGCAAGGCTAATTCAACTTTTCCAGGAAGTGAGAGCAGCGTCACAATTGATTCGAAAAACACAAATTGCAAACATGTTTCCCAAAGAGGCTTCAGGTGACATGACCATGCAATTGACACACCAAATTTAAATGTTCCCCCGAAATATTTAGTAAAGTTTCAAATTAAAGTTTACCACCAAAGCTTGAATGCTTAGTTTATGCTCCCACCCCACTCCTAGGCTAAAGGAAGGCTTGACTACAGACCCATTGCTAACCCTTCCCCCTCAAATGCATAAAGAAAAGAAACAACCATACGCAAACTTATTTCGACTTTCATAGTACCTTATGCTCCTTTCTCGGACTATCACATCTATTGGCGAGCACCACGTCTTCGTCCTTTATGATTTCTTATCCGTACCCTCGACCTTTACACGTCAAGGTCAACGGCGGCACACTATATGCCAACAACTCACCGACTGCACTACCTGACGATCTCATTGCGACCGTCGTGGTCCCTGATCACCCTCCTGAAGTGAAAGCGGATAACCGTCTATTTGGCTGCGGACGTGCGTCTCCTCCCAGCTCAAAAATTCAAGAACCGCGTAGCACCCCATCGGGACAAGGTTGGGGTCGTCTGCTGTGTAATAGATACTCGGACCTTCATTGTAGTAACTAGGTACGATACTAGCTAAAGCAATAAATCGCTGGAGTGACGACTGTGGGGGCTCCATTTGTATCTGGCCTATCACTGTCGTATACTTGTGGGCTCGTTGATGGACCCCGCAGTCCCAATTAAAAGTTACCAGAAAATTCTTTTCATTTTTGTTGGGTTGGAAGTGTTTTTCCTTTTACACCCGGCACGGGTTGTAGGTGGGGGCCTCGACTAGGCAAGATCAAAAGGGAAAGGGGCAATATGTAAGGACTTGGGCGCCTTTTGCTAATTATTGTTTATAGCGCAAGATAAGGCTAAGGTAGGATTGGCATCTGGAATTGAATTTGTCTGTCGCGACCCGCTGCATTGATTGATGTGGCCTGGTGATTGGATTGATTGCTTGCTTGACTTTGCTGGCACTGACTGATGGATGTCGTTGGTAAAACGTTTGCAATCCATTCACCCCCGTTGCCCGACCGGAGTGGGGACGAAAAAGAAAACTTAGTAACGGGGATCAACATTTCAGGGATTTCACATCAGTAATATTGGGCAAAATTGTATGTTGTTGTTTCCTTCGTCCATTGCCTATTTGGTAGGATGGTCACTATAGGTTTTTGTTTGTTTGTTGAGTGTTTGTCTGATTTGGCTGGGGGGGAAAACGGCAGGGGGGGTGAAAGGGGCTCTCCGTATTGTGCTTGTAGGGGTTGGAATTTGACCATTTAAATAAAACCGTTTGGGGGCCCTAACCTTAACTGTGGGCGACGCAGAAATAAAGGGATTTACCCAAGGCTTTGTATTTTTTTCCCCATCAGTGGAAACAATCTGGCCTCAACCAATTGCATCCGCACGCTGTGGCCATCCTTTCATGGTTTTCCGTCCTGCGGGGGGCCAATTTTACCCCCACCATAAATACCTTGATGGCACCAAAAAAATCAAACCTTTCCGGCACGTGCGATCGTGGCTTCCGATTTCGAAAATATTTTTAATTAGATGCCTCCGCACGACACAACGGAGTTCAACTGGCTAGTTTTTCAAAGCTTGCACAAAAAGTAAAAGTTGTTGAAACCAAACAAAGATAATTCACTCACCCCGGAACTTCTTTAAGATATGTTGCCAAGCGTCGCGGGTGCCTCACCTCCTGCTCCAGTCGTGATAGTTTGGATTTCAGTGGAATAAGGGACATTCTTGACGCCTCCCGTGAACGCAAGTAACTGGAATTCATACATCCGATGTGGCTTTAACAGCTTGTTTACAAAATAATATCGATCGTACAAGGACCAGACTTTGAACAAAACAGATATATTTGTCTTTTACTCGGTGAACATCACCATAAAGTGGGTAATGGAGACACTAAAAGGAAAATCTGCCCACTCCACGAACACTGACGATGACGTAATGTTGTCGACTAACAGTTGCCAGGATGATAGGACAGTATCTGTCAGAAAAGAATAGGTAAGTACTTAAATGTGATATCTCAAATGTAAAGCAAGCCACATCAATTATTGCGAGAAAAAAATCTATCTCGGATTTACAGAAGCTCCATGCTCTACACAGCCATGGTGTTAACCTTCTCAAATGATGATGTGAGGATGGTAACAATTTGACAGAATCTTCTCTAGGTTGGAAACCTCTTCGTGGTCGAGGCAGCTTGAAGTTAAAGCTTCACAATTTATAAACCATCATCCCCGTTACCCTATACCATTTAAGCTTCTAAATCGCAGTGATATAGTTTCCTCTTCAATTCTGCTAACAAACAGGCTGGTCCCTTACCACGTAGAATCGAATAGCTTTAGCTATCGTAGCTCTACTCTTTAGAATAAATATATATATACATTTTTTTGATAACTATCAATGGATCTTCAATTAAAAGATAACAAACTTAAAAGCCATTTGAATATCGATAGGTGTTCGTATATTGATGTGCCTAATCTGCTTGGTCGCCTTGAACAATAAGAGAAAATGGCTCTATGTAACCGCATAATAAGGTGTCCATTATTAGTAGTGGGCGTCTTCCCTTCCAGGGGCTACGCTGAAGCCAATTGTTCGATCTGGGTGGAAGAAAAAAGTCGTCACGGTATATAGGTAGTGTTAAAGTCTGCGTTTCAGCCTTAATTGGCCCATCAGGTCAGCAGGTCTCTCCGGTTCTACTGCACTCGTTGAGCATGAAATCGGCATTAGGGGTAGATTCTATATCCTCTGCTGGCAGAATATAGGCTCTCAGAGAAGAAAGTGTCTTCTCAACCACATAACACAATGACCCCTGGCCAGGGCTCGAACACGAATCGCTAGATCCAGCTCGCTAAGCATTAGGCTACTACACCAAGTGTTTTGAGGCTCCAGCACTTGGCGAGTATCCTGACTTCCGGCTGTTATACACCCTGTGGTATCGTTCACACAGAAGCCCTTCAAGCTAATCCTGCCAAGCCGAACACACGCTGGAAAGGTCGACTACAACACCGGGAACTCTATACCCTACTCTTTTTGAATAGTGTGTGGGATCCTTAACATCCCCAGAGGTTAAGAACAAGGGCTGTGAGTCAGACGGGACCTCCGGCTTATCACCCTATCCGCGAAGACTTGAAAGTCTAACCATGTGTAGATGTAGTGACAAAGGCAGCACTTTCTCCTCAGTTATTTAAGGACCCTGATCGTTGGTCCGGCCGGAGGTGAACTCACGACCTCCCGAGTGACAGCCTGGTGCTCAACCAACTGAGCCACCGGTGCGCGATAATGCAAAATCTTGATTAAAAATCGCCCAGAATCCTGCCTCAAAACTCAAAATTTCGTTTAAGGTGTTGTTCAAAACAGATCTTTCCTTTCGCCCCTACTTGTCGAGGATTCATTCTCAATTGATTTTAAACGCCACACCCTATAGACCGATAGATCGCGAGTAGAGGCGAGTTTCTACTCCCGCGGTGACATAACTGTTCTTCAATAGGTAGCGCTTATAGCGGTTCATACCATGCCCAAGCAGTTGTTAAACTTGATTGTTATGAGATGAATCTCACCGGCAAGAAGGGCCATCGCCATTTACTTCAAAGGAATTAAAATTTATCCATATCGCTTTGACAGCGCGCCCGCCAAGTTGCGGCTCAATTGTCCAGCGGCAGTAATGCAATCCGTGAAAGGAACATGGGTAATTAGGGCTGTATAGTGTACCGTTTTTCGCAGTCAACGTTACTTTGTGGTTTGCAAGCTGAAAAAAAATTCAACGTTGCGGCTTCTATTATATAAAGATGGACACACAGTTAACCAAGAGCAAGCGTTTTTAACAGGCCATTTTTGAGTTGGCTTTTACTGCCGTGTGAAAATGAGTCTTAATGCGAGACCATTCACATGAAAACTTTTTCCGCCTAGAAGTCCATTTCTATATCAAACTCGTTTCATATGAAAGTTTTGCACGGGGACTCGTTTTGAAACAGGCATAAGGTAACTCGGAAATGGCCTGTTAGTTTGAGCCCTGAAAATGTTTAAGTATTCTCCAATCCCTCCACTTCCTCTCCTGAGCAACATAGTAGTTTTAAGGTATCACTATCCCCCAAACGGCCAACCTGTTTTTACACCGAACGTTACGGTCGGTCTAGCCTGAGTATTAAGGTTTTCGAAGGCATGATGGGAGGGAGAGGGAAAAATAAAACGAAAACTGGTACTAACACTGAGATAACTTTGCCTCGTACTTGGTTTCCCAATTCTTGGGCTGGCGTTTTAAAGGGAATCCATGCGTTCTAGCACTTAAAAACTACCTTAACATAGTTACTCGGTTTTATGACTTCCGGTGCAGTTAAAATAAACAAATCACGATGCCTGCGAATAGCCACTTACTGGTGAACACGTTTTGCCAATCATACGGTCCAATTCCGTTGGAGGTGAACCCAGCGACCCGTAAGAAGTATTGTTTTCCGGGCAGAAGCCCAGTTAAAACGTAACTTCTGGTCGAATGCAACTGATATTGACCTGAGCGGAGGATTTTGGGATTCCATAACACGAACTTTCGTACTTAATGTTATAGCCAAGAAGTTTGCCATTGTGATATTTTTCGGGAATTGGATATATTGATATGTTGATGCTGTCACCTCCAGGATATTTGTTGTTAACGGACACGTAAGGACGTCTACTGGGGTACTGCGATGAACAAAGAGACAAAGAAAACACAACAACGTAAAATAAAAACAAAAAAGCACGTTTTATTGTGGTAGCGAAAAGGGTATTTTAAAATTTTCAGTAGCTTTTTGAAATTAAACAAGTTCTTTTTAAAAACTTTCACAGGGGCACATAAACGGGACTAGCCCACTGGATTGTTAGTTCAGAACTGAGTAATTTCCGAGTAATTACTTAATATCTTTTCTTTACCGATCAACTGATTGTATCCGAAAGCGTAAACAAAGTTTGTCAATTGCGAAATGATAAACTTACCGCCGTCATCTGTTTGGACAACGACGCTGTCACTTTTATAGATGTCGCCATTCACATCAACCAGATAAACCTGGACTATGTACTGACTGAATACCGAGACGTCTGACACATTGGACTGACGTGTTCGAGGAGTCTACTATAAGAAGAAACGAACTTGCTCTTCCATCTTTGTAATATAATTGCGGTCTCGTTTGATTCAAGGACAAAATGAAGAAATCGGCTTGTAAGTCTCCTGGTACGTTGCTCCAGTCAACAAAAAACTCTTCTGGCTGGTGTTGAAACCATGTATATTCCATGCAGTTGAAGGAGAAAGAGCTACAAGGTAGAGAAACAAGATCATAAAACCTATAGAGACTGAGGACTTTGTGTTCGTTTGCTTGTTTTAAAAGTAATATGGAGAACAAGAAAGAAAAAGAAAAGCTTTTATCCCATTCGAGTTCTTCCCCAACTTTCCTTTTTTTTTGGTTTAAAGAAAAACAAAATGAAAAAAGGGACTTTCTAGGTATACCTGAATGGAGGCTTCTTCTTACTATAACAAATTCTAGATTCAGACGGCTGTATCTGCTGTATAGTTGCGTCTGTAGAGTACGAAGTTTCCTTCACCAAATTGCAATTCTACCACGCCCCGATGATCTTCAAAGCATCGTTCATGAGTGAACATCTCAGCACCATTGCTTGAAAAAACCTTTAGAAATTCACTAGAAAAAACAGCGAAATAATCACAATGTGACAGGTCTCTCGCTTTTCTGGTCCTTTGTGCGTGACGCGAAAGAACGCGCAGGAGGAAAACAAACCAACGGCACGCACGGGGTGCGCCAGTTTTTCGTAAAAGACGCAGTTTGCCACTTGGGAATAACAAACTTTAAAGGAACACAGTCCATTTCATAGCTAATTGCATATCATGTTTCGCACTCTTCTTGCCTACTTTATTCCTCTTCAAAAAGTATATTCACGGTGCCGCAAAATGGCTATTTTTTTATAGATCCTCCGTTTCGTCGTGTTGACTTTGTTTTTAGGGACATGAAAAGAGAAACGTTTTCTAAAGCAATTTGAAGTAAAAACTAGCGGTAAAAGCGCGCGACGTTTCAACCGAACTTCGGTCATTATCAAGCTAAAAGTGAAGACAAAAGTTTTATTAAGTCTAAATACAACACAGAGAAGTAAAAGTATATAAAGTATGAAAATGAAAGAAAGTGGTGTTAGAAAACATGCAAGAACAACATAATTAAAAATGATTAAAAACTTTTGCACTAACTGAGTCTGACTATACACTGAGACTTGGTCTCCGTTAATTAATAAAAAACATTTCATCAATCAGAGAGGCAAAACTTGTTCTTGCACTTTTTTAAGATGCTAAAATTCTTGCTTAGATCATTGGAAAACATTTCCGTGTTAAACATTCTTATGTGCCCAATAATCCTACAAAGAATTTTACCATCTTAGGAAAGTGCAAGAACAAGTTTGACTGTCTCATTTATGAAATGTTTGTCTATTATTATTATTATTATTATTATTATTATTATTATTATTATTATTATTATTATTATTATTATTACTCTTAATGAAGTGATACCAATTCTCAATGTACAGTTAGACTCAATTCGTGCAAAAGTTTTTAATCATTTTAAATCATGTTATTCTTGCATGTTTTCTAACATCCCCTTTTATGACACTTTCATAGCTTATATACTTTTACTTCTTTGCTTTGTATTTATACTTATGCTAAAATTTTATCTTCACTTTTAGCTTGATGATGACCGAAGTTCGGTCGAAACATCGCCCGCTTTTTCATTTCACCGTACATGTAGTACAAAGTTTTGCTTTCTGTTGGGCTGGCTGCCTTTGCCAATAGCTTTGTATGCGTTCTGTGTCTTTAGATAAAGGTATAGCATTAGCCTTGTAGATGGAAATGGTCCGGCTACACTCGCCAACACAAATGCATTCGCTTACCAAATTTTCAGGGTACATTTAAACTAGCATGTATGCAGTGGGTGGTATGCCAAGATTATCGTGAAATTGCACATAACAAGAGAGAGACAGAGACAGAGACAGAGAAATAGAGAGAGTGAGAGAGTGAGAGAGAGAGAGAGAGAGAGAGAGAGAGAGAGAGAGAGAGAGAGAGAGGCCTAAGCCTGTTTGAAGAAGTAAATAAATAATTGTTGTCAGATTTGAACATTATAGGCACTGCATATGTTTATAAACTTTCTCATAATACAAAAACATTTCACCAAAACATTTCCTCCTTTAAATTCAGACATTCCTCGTGTAGGTATACCAGAAATCGGTGAATCAAAAAAACCAGACTCCAACATCTCGACAACTTGGAATTGAAGACATTAGGGCCACCTTAAGTCACCAAAACTCACCTCCAGCAGTAATCGAAAACGGAGTTCTTTTAGTGAAAGAAGGATGAATGCATTAGTCATTGCCAACACTTTCTATCGTCCATTTACATTGTAGCACACTGTAGTCCGATTTCGTAAGGTGGATTGTTCCAAAGGACTGGTTAAAACTACCACCACAACCTTTTAAAGCAAAATATAATGCAATGAAACGTAAAAACTGTCTGCCTCTATTTATATTGATTTTTCAGCAGGGCTTGTAAGGAAATTGATCTTTGTCATAGAGACAGGTCAGAGAGCGATTCAAAAGAACTTTTTTAATCTACCTCCTTCGTTAGATTTATTTTGCTTGACGGCCTTGATAAACTCTGGTTATCACTTTAAAACTTTAATCGATTTGCACGTCTTAACCCAGGGCTTTTCTTTCGTTCGTGTGCAAGGGTAATTCAACTTTTCCACGAAGTGAGAGCAGCGTCACAATTGATTCGAAAAACACAAATTGCAAACATGTTTCCCAAAGAGGCTTCAGGTGACCATGACCATGCAATTGACACACCCAAATTTAAATGTTTCCCCGAAAATATTTAGTAAAGTTTCAAATTAAAGTTTTACCACCAAAGCTTGAATGCTTAGTTATGCTCCCACCCCACTCCTAGGCTAAATGAGGGATTGACTAAGGACCCATTGCTAACCTCTAAAATGAATAAAGAAAAGAAAAACATACGCAAACTTATTTCGAATTTCATATTACTTGATTCTCCTTTCTCGGACTATCCATAGGCTGCACAAATGATTTTATTCGACCTTTACAAGTCAAGGTCAACGGCTCAACACTATATGCCAACACTCACCGACCACGACTGAGATCCATGGCGACCGTGGTCCCTCACCCACTGAAGTGAAAGCGGAAACCGCTATTTCGTACTGCTTCCTCCATTCAAACCGCGTAGCACCATCTGGAACACGTTTGGGTCGTTAATGGTAACGTTTTTTGCATGATCTCCATAGTAGTAATAGTAGTAGTAGTAATAATAATCTCTGTAGTGGACTGTGTAGCCTTGTATCTGGCCATTCGTATACTGTGGCTTGACCGCATCCCAAAGTACCAGAATCTCATTTGGTTGGAAGTTCCTTACCCGCACGTTTGTAGGTGCCCGACTAGGAGCTAAAAGAAGCAATATGTAAGATTCTTTTCATTATGGTATAGGCAGATAGATAGGTAGATTGATTGATTGATTGATTAATTGATTGATTGATTGATTGATTGATTGATTGACTGACTGATTGTTGTCGTTGGTAAGTTTGCAATCCATTACCGTTGCCCTACCGATTGGGCGACTTAGTAAGGGATCAACATTCAGGGATTCACTCATTATTGCAAATTGTTGTTGTTGTTCTTGTCATTCTATTGGTATGTCATATAGTTTTGTTTGTTTGTTATTGTTGTTGTTGCTGGGGAGCAGAAGGCTCTCGTTTTGTAGTTTGGATTTCTTTACCGTTGCCCTACCTACTGGGCTACGCAGAAATAAGGGATCAAGCTTGTATACCATCAGTGACATCTGGCTCAACATTGCATCGCAGCTGTGCTCTTCATGTCTTCCTTGCGGCAATTTACCACCATAATACCTATGGCACGCTCTCTTCTATTCGAAATATTTTAGAGTCAACTGGCTAGTTTTCAGCTTGCAAAAGTAAGTTTACACAAAGATAATTACTCCCGGAACTTTAGATTGTTGCCACGCGGTCCTCACCTCCTGCTCCAGTCGTGATAGTTTGGATTTCAGTGGAATAAGTGACATTCTTGACGCCTCCCGTGAACGCAAGTAACTGGAATTCATACATTCGATGTGGCTTTAACAGCTTGTTTACAAAATAATATCGATCGTACAAGGACCAGACTTTGAACAAAACAGATATATTTGTCTTTTCCTCGGTGAACATCACCATAAAGTGGGTAATGGAGACACTAAAAGGAAAATCTTCCCACTCCACGGACACTGACGATGACGTAATGTTGTGAACTAACAGTTGCCAGGATGATAGGACAGTATCTGTCAGAAAAGAATAGGTAATTACTTAAATGTGATATCTCAAATGTAAAGCAAGCCACATCAATTATTGCGAGAAAAACATCTATCTCGGATTTACAGAAGCTCCATGATCTACACAGCCATGGTGTTAACCTTCTCAAATGATGATGTGAGGATGGTAACAATTTGACAGAATCTTCTCTAGGTTGGAAACCTCTTCGTGGTCGAGGCACCTTGAAGTTAAAGCTTTCACAATTTATAAACCATCATCCCCGTTACCCTATACCATTTAAGCTTCTAAATCGCAGTGATATAGTTCCCTCTGCAATTCTGCTAACAAACAGGCTGGTCCCTTACCACGTAGAATCGAATAGCTTTATCTATGCTGGCTCTACTCTTTAGAATAAATAGATAGATAGATTTGTTTGATACCTATCAAGGGATCTTCAAGTCCAAGATACCAAACTGAAAAGCCATTTGAATAGCGATAGGTGTTCGTATATTGAAGTGCCAACTCTGCTTGGTCGCCGTGAACAATAAGAGAAAAGGGCTCTATGTAACCGCATAATAAGGTGTCATTATTGTACTGGGCGTCTTCTCCAGTGGCCACGCGAAGCCAATTGTTCGATCTGGGTGGAAGAAAAAAGTCGTCACGGTTATATAGGTAGGTTAAAGTCTGCGTTTCAGCCTATTGGCCATCAGGTCAGCAGGTATCTCCGGTTACTGCACGTAGCATGAACGCATTAGGGGTAATTCTAATCCCTGCTGGAAGAATATAGGCTCTCAGAGAATAAAGTGTCTATTCAACCACATAACACAATGACCCCTGGCCAGGGCTCGAACACGAATCGCTAGATCCAGCTCGCTAAGCATTAGGCTACTACACCAAGTTTTTTTGAGGCTCCAGCACTTGGCTAAGTATCCTGACTTTCGGCTGTTATACACAACTGTGGTCTCGTTCACACAGAAGCCCTTCAAGCTAATCCTGCCAAGCCGAACACACGCTGGAAAGGTCAGACTACAACACCGGGAACTCTATACCCTACTCTTTTTGAATAGTGTGTGGGATCTTTAACATCCCACAGAGTTAATGAACAAGGGCTGTGAGTCAGACGGGACCTCCGGCTTATCACCCTATCCGCGAAGACTTGAAAGTCTAACCATTTGTAGATGTAGTTACAAAGGCAGCACTTTCTCCTCAGTTATTAAGGACCCTGATCGTTGGTCCGGCCGGAGTTGAACTCACGACCTCCCGAGTGACAGCCTGGTGCTCAACCAACTGAGCCACCGGTGCGCGATAATGCAAAATCTTGATTAAAAATCGCCCAGAATCCTGCCTCAAAACTCAAAATTTCGTTTAAGGTGTTGTTCAAAACAGATCTTTCCTTTCGCCCCTACTTGTCGAGGATTCATTCTCAATTGATTTTAACGCCACACCCTATAGACCGATAGATCGCGAGTAGAGGCGAGTTTCTACTCCCGCGGTGACATAACTGTTCTTCAATAGGTAGCGCTTATAGCTGTTCATACCATGCCCAAGCAGTTGTTAAACTTGATTGTTATGAGATGAATCTCACCTGCAATAAGGGCCATCGCCATTTACTTCAAAGGAATTAAAATTTATCCATATCGCTTTGACAGCGCTCCCGCCAAGTTGCGGCTCAATTGTCCAGCGGCAGTAATGCAATCCGTGAAAGGAACATGGGTAATTAGGGCTGTATAGTGTACCGTTTTTCGCAGTCAACGTACTTTGTGGTTTGCAAGCTGAAAAAAAATTCAACGTTGCGGCTTCTATTTTATAAAGATGGACACACAGTTATCCAAGAGCAAGCGTTTTTAACAGGCCATTTTTGAGTTGGCTTTTACTGCCGTGTGAAAATGAGTCTTAATGCGAGACCATTCATATGAAAACTTTTTCCGCCTAGAAGTCCATTTCTATATCAAACTCGTTTTCATATGAAAGTTTTTGCACGGGGACTCGTTTTGAAACAGGCATAAGGTAACTCGGAAATGGCCTGTTAGTTTGAGCCCTGAAAATGTTTAATTATTCTCAATCCCTCCACTTCCTCTCCTGAGCAAAATAGTAGTTTTAAGGTATCACTATCCCCCAAACGGCCAACCTGTTTTTACACCGAACGTTACGGTCGGTCTAGCCTGAGGCATGATGGGAGGGAGAGGGAAAAATAAAACGAAAACTGGTACTAACACTGAGATAACTTTGCCTCGTACTTGGTTTCCCAATTCTTGGGCTGGCGTTTTAAAGGGAATCCATGCGTTCTAGCACTTAAAACTACCTTAACATAGTTACTCGGTTTTATGACTTCCGGTGCAGTTAAAATAAACAAATCAGGATGCCTGCGAATAGCCACTTACTGGTGAACACGTTTTGCCAATCATACGGTCCAATTCCTTTGGAGGTGAACCCAGCGACCCGTAAGAAGTATTGTTTTCCTGGCAGAAGCCCAGTTAAAACGTAACTTCTGGTCGATGCACTGATATTGACCTGAGCGGAGAATTTGGGATTCCATAACACGAACTTTCGTACTTAATGTTATAGCCAAGAAGTTTGCCATTGTGATATTTTTCGGGAATTGGATATATTGATATGTTGATGCTGTCACCTCCAGGATATTTGTTGTTAACGGACACGTAAGGACGTCTACTGGGTACTGCGATGAACAAAGAGAGAAAGAAAACACAACAACGTAAAATAAAAACAAAAAAGCACGTTTTATTGTGGTAGCGAAAAGGGTATTTTAAAATTTTTCGTAGCTTTTTGAAATTAAACAAGTTCTTTTTAAAAACTTTCACAGGGGCACATAAACGGGACTAGCCCACTGGATTGTTAGTTCAGAACTGAGTAATTTCCTATTAATTACTTAATATCTTTTCTTTACCGATCAACTGATTGTATCCGAAAGCGTAAACAAACTTTGTCAATTGCGAAATGATAAACTTACCGCCTTCATCTGTTTGGACAACGACGCTGTCACTTTTATAGATGTCGCCATTCACATCAACCAGATAAACCTGGACTATGTACTGACTGAATACCGAGACGTCTGACACATTGACTGACGTGTTCGAGGAGTCTACTATAAGAAGAAACGAACTTGCT
This sequence comes from Montipora capricornis, assembly GCF_036669925.1. Taxonomy (NCBI): domain Eukaryota; kingdom Metazoa; phylum Cnidaria; class Anthozoa; order Scleractinia; family Acroporidae; genus Montipora; species Montipora capricornis. The sequence goes on along the minus strand of NC_090889.1, from coordinate 4,868,288 downwards.
CTTCCATCTTTGTAATATAATTGCGGTCTCGTTTGATTCAAGGACAAAATGAAGAAATCGGCTTGTAAGTCTCCTGTACGTTGCTCCAGTCAACAAATAAACTCTTCTGGCTGGTGTTGAAACCATGTATATTCCATGAAGTTGAAGGAGAAAGAGCTACAAGGTAGAGAAACAAGATCATAAAACCTATAGAGACTGAGGACTTTGTGTTCGTTTGCTTGTTTTAAAAGTAATATGGAGAACAAGAAAGAAAAAGAAAAGCTTTTATCCCATTCGAGTTCTTCCCCAACTTTCCTTTTTTTTTGGTTTAAAGAAAAACAAAATGAAAAAAGGGACTTTCTAGGTATACCTGAATGGAGGCTTCTTCTTACTATAACAAATTCTAGATTCAGACGGCTGTATCTGCTGTATAGTTGCGTCTGTAGAGTAACGAAGTTTCCTTCACCAAATTGCAATTCTACCACGCCCCGATGATCTTCAAAGCATCGTTCATGAGTGAACATCTCAGCACCATTGCTTGAAAAAACCTTTAGAAATTCACTAGAAAAAACAGCGAAATAATCACAATGTGACAGGTCTCTCGCTTTTCTGGTCCTTTGTGCGTGACGCGAAAGAACGCGCAGGAGGAAAACAAACCAATGGCACGCACGGGGTGCGCCAGTTTTTCGTAAAAGACGCAGTTTGCCACTTGGGAATAACAAACTTTAAAGGAACACAGTCCATTTCATAGCTAATTTGCATATCATGTTTCGCACTCTTCTTGCCTACTTTATTCCTCTTCAAAAAGTATATTCACGGTGCCGCAAAATGGCTATTTTTTTATAGATCCTCCGTTTCGTCGTGTTGACTTTGTTTTTAGGGACATGAAAAGAGAACGTTTTCTAAAGCAATTTGAAGTAAAAACTAGCGGTAAAAGCGCGCGACGTTTCAACCGAACTTCGGTCATTATCAAGCTAAAAGTGAAGACAAAAGTTTTATTAAGTCTAAATACAACACACAGAAGTAAAAGTATATAAAGTATGAAAATGTAAGAAAGTGGTGTTAGAAAACATGCAAGAACAACATAATTAAAAATGATTAAAAACTTTTGCACTAACTGAGTCTGACTATACACTGAGACTTGGTCTCCGTTAATTAATAAAAAACATTTTATCAATCAGAGAGGCAAACTTGTTCTTGCACTTTTTTAAGATGCTAAAATTCTTGCTTAGATCATTGGAAAACATTTCCGTGTTAAACATTCTTATGTGCCCAATAATCCTACAAAGAATTTTACCATCTTAGGAAAGTGCAAGAACAAGTTTGACTGTCTCATTTATGAAATGTTTGTCTATTATTATTATTATTATTATTATTATTATTATTATTATTATTATTCTTAAAGAAGTGATACCAAGTCTCAATGTACAGTTAGACTCAATTCGTGCAAAAGTTTTTAATCATTTTAAATCATGTTATTCTTGCATGTTTTCTAACATCCCCTTTTATGACACTTTCATAGCTTATATACTTTTACTTCTTTGCTTTGTATTTATACTTATGCTAAAATTTTTATCTTCACTTTTAGCTTGATGATGACCGAAGTTCGGTCGAAACATCGCCCGCTTTTTCATTTCACCTTACATGTAGTACAAAGTTTTGCTTTCTGTTGGGCTGGCTGCCTTTGCCAATAGCTTTGTATTCGTTCTGTGTCTTTAGATAAAGGTATAGCATTAGCCTTGTAGATGGGAAATGGTCCGGCTACACTCGCCAACACAAATGCATTCGCTTACCAAATTTTCAGGGTACATTTAACTAGCATGTATGCAGTGGGTGGTATGCCAAGATTATCGTGAAATTGCACATACAAGAGAGAGACAGAGACAGAGACAGAGAAATAGAGAGAGTGAGAGAGTGAGAGAGAGAGAGAGAGAGAGAGAGAGAGAGAGAGAGAGAGGCCTAAGCCTTGTTTGAAGAAGTAAATAAATAATTTGTTGTCAGATTTGAACATTATAGGCACTGCATATGTTTATAAACTTTCTCATAATACAAAAACATTTCCACCAAAACATTTCCTCCTTTAAATTCAGACATTCCTCGTGTAGGATACCAGAAATCGGTGAATCAAAAAAACCAGACTCAAACATCTCGACAACTTGGAATTGAAGACATTAGGGCCACCTTAAGTCACCAAAACTCACCTCCAGCAGTAATCGAAACGGAGTTCTTTTAGTGAAAGAAGGATGAATGCATTAGTCATGCCAAACACTTTCTATCGTCCAGTTACATGGTAGCACACTGTAGTCCGATTTCGTAAGGTGGATTGTTCCAAAGGACTGGTTAAAACTACCACCACAACCTTTTAAAGCAAAATATAATGCAATGAAACGTTAAAACTGTCTGCCTCTATTTATATTGATTTTTCAGCAGGGCTTGTAAGGAAATTGATCTTTGTCATAGAGACAGGTCAGAGAGCGATTCAAAAGAACTTTTTTAATCTACCTCCTTCTTAGATTTATTTTGCTTGACGGCCGGGATAAACTCTGGTTATCACTGTAAAACTTTAAGCGATTTGCACGTCTTAACCCAGGGCTTTTCTTTCGTTCGTGTGCAAGGGTAATTCAACTTTTCCACGAAGTGAGAGCAGCGTCACAATTGATTCGAAAAACACAAATTGCAAACATGTTTCCCAAAGAGGCTTCAGGGACATGACCATGCAATTGACACACCCAAATTTAAATGTTTCCCCGAAAATATTTAGTAAAGTTTCAAATTAAAGTTTTACCACCAAAGCTTGAATGCTTAGTTTATGCTCCCACCCCACTCCTAGGCTAAATGAGGGATTGACGAAGGACCATTGCTAACCGCTAAAATATAAAGAAAAGAAAAACATACGCAAACTTATTTCGAATTTCATATTACTTGATTCTCCTTTCTCGGACTATCCATAGGCTGCACAAATGATTTTATTCGACCTTTACAAGTCAAGGTCAACGGCGCAACACTATATGCCAACACTCACCGACCACGACTGAGATCCATGGCGACCGTGGTCCCTCACCCACTGAAGTGAAAGCGGAAACCGCTATTTCGTACTTGCTTCCTCCATTCAACCGCGTAGCACCATCTGGAACACGTTTGGGTCGTAATGGTAACGTTTTTTGCATGATCTCCATAGTAGTAATAGTAGTATAGTAATAATAATCTCTGTAGTGGACTGTGTAGCCTTGTATCTGGCCATTCGTATACTGTGGCTTGACCGCATCCCAAAGTACCAGAATCTCATTTGGTTGGAAGTTCCTTACCCGCACGTTTGTAGGTGCCCGACTAGGAGCTAAAAGAAGCAATATGTAAGATTCTTTTCATTATGGTATAGGCAGATAGATAGGTAGATTGATTGATTGATTGATTAATTGATTGATTGATTGATTGATTGATTGACTGACTGATTGTTGTCGTTGGTAAGTTTGCAATCCATTACCGTTGCCCTACCGATTGGGCGACTTAGTAAGGGATCAACATTCAGGGATTCACTCATTATTGCAAATTGTTGTTGTTGTTCTTGTCATTCTATTGGTATGTCATATAGTTTTGTTTGTTTGTTATTGTTGTTGTTGCTGGGGAGCAGAAGGCTCTCGTTTTGTAGTTTGGATTCCTTTACCGTTGCCCTACCTACTGGGCTACGCAGAAATAAGGGATCAAGCTTGTATACCATCAGTGACATCTGGCTCAACATTGCATCGCAGCTGTGCTCTTCATGTCTTCCTTGCGGCAATTTACCACCATAATACCTATGGCACGCTCTCTTCTATTCGAAATATTTTAGAGTCAACTGGCTAGTTTTCAGCTTGCAAAAGTAAGTTTACACAAAGATAATTACTCCCGGAACTTTAGATTGTTGCCACGCGGTCCTCACCTCCTGCTCCAGTCGTGATAGTTTGGATTTCAGTGGAATAAGTGACATTCTTGACGCCTCCCGTGAACGCAAGTAACTGGAATTCATACATTCGATGTGGCTTTAACAGCTTGTTTACAAAATAATATCGATCGTACAAGGACCAGACTTTGAACAAAACAGATATATTTGTCTTTTCCTCGGTGAACATCACCATAAAGTGGGTAATGGAGACACTAAAAGGAAAATCTTCCCACTCCACGGACACTGACGAGGACGTAATGTTGTGAACGAACAGTGGCCAGGATGATAGGACAGTATCTGTCAGAAAAGAATAGGTAATTACTTAAATGTGATATCTCAAATGTAAAGCACGACCAATCAATTATTGCGAGAAAAACATCTATCTCGGATTTACAGAAGCTCCATGATCTACACAGCCATGGTGTTAACCTTCTCAAATGATGATGTGAGGATGGTAACAATTTGACAGAATCTTCTCTAGGTTGGAAACCTCTTCGTGGTCGAGGCACCTTGAAGTTAAAGCTTTCACAATTTATAAACCATCATCCCCGTTACCCTATACCATTTAAGCTTCTAAATCGCAGTGATATAGTTCCCTCTGCAATTCTGCTAACAAACAGGCTGGTCCCTTACCACGTAGAATCGAATAGCTTTATCTATGCTGGCTCTACTCTTTAGAATAAATAGATAGATAGATTTGTTTGATACCTATCAAGGGATCTTCAAGTCCAAGATACCAAACTGAAAAGCCATTTGAATAGCGATAGGTGTTCGTATATTGAAGTGCCAACTCTGCTTGGTCGCCGTGAACAATAAGAGAAAAGGGCTCTATGTAACCGCATAATAAGGTGTCATTATTGTACTGGGCGTCTTCTCCAGTGGCCACGCGAAGCCAATTGTTCGATCTGGGTGGAAGAAAAAAGTCGTCACGGTTATATAGGTAGGTTAAAGTCTGCGTTTCAGCCTATTGGCCATCAGGTCAGCAGGTATCTCCGGTTACTGCACGTAGCATGAACGCATTAGGGGTAATTCTAATCCCTCCTGGAAGAATATAGGCTCTCAGAGAATAAAGTGTCTTCTCAACCACATAACACAATGACCAATGGCCAGGGCTCGAACACGAATCGCTAGATCCAGCTCGCTAAACATTAGGCTACTACACCAAGTTTTTTTGAGGCTCCAGCACTTGGCTAAGTATCCTGACTTCCGGCTGTTATACACAACTGTGGTCTCGTTCACACAGAAGCCCTTCAAGCTAATCCTGCCAAGCCGAACACACGCTGGAAAGGTCAGACTACAACACCGGGAACTCTATACCCTACTCTTTTTGAATAGTGTGTGGGATCTTTAACATCCCACAGAGTTAATGAACAAGGGCTGTGAGTCAGACGGGACCTCCGGCTTATCACCCTATCCGCGAAGACTTGAAAGTCTAACCATTTGTAGATGTAGTTACAAAGGCAGCACTTTCTCCTCAGTTATTTAAGGACCCTGATCGTTGGTCCGGCCGGAGTTGAACTCACGACCTCCTGAGTGACAGCCTGGTGCTCAACCAACTGAGCCACCGGTGCGCGATAATGCAAAATCTTGATTAAAAATCGCCCAGAATCCTGCCTCAAAACTCAAAATTTCGTTTAAGGTGTTGTTCAAAACAGATCTTTCCTTTCGCCCCTACTTGTCGAGGATTCATTCTCAATTGATTTTAACGCCACACCCTATAGACCGATAGATCGCGAGTAGAGGCGAGTTTCTACTCCCGCGGTGACATAACTGTTCTTCAATAGGTAGCGCTTATAGCTGTTCATACCATGCCCAAGCAGTTGTTAAACTTGATTGTTATGAGATGAATCTCACCTGCAATAAGGGCCATCGCCATTTACTTCAAAGGAATTAAAATTTATCCATATCGCTTTGACAGCGCTCCCGCCAAGTTGCGGCTCAATTGTCCAGCGGCAGTAATGCAATCCGTGAAAGGAACATGGGTAATTAGGGCTGTATAGTGTACCGTTTTTCGCAGTCAACGTACTTTGTGGTTTGCAAGCTGAAAAAAAATTCAACGTTGCGGCTTCTATTTTATAAAGATGGACACACAGTTATCCAAGAGCAAGCGTTTTTAACAGGCCATTTTTGAGTTGGCTTTTACTGCCGTGTGAAAATGAGTCTTAATGCGAGACCATTCATATGAAAACTTTTTCCGCCTAGAAGTCCATTTCTATATCAAACTCGTTTTCATATGAAAGTTTTTGCACGGGGACCTCGTTTTGAAACAGGCATAAGGTAACTCGGAAATGGCCTGTAGTTTGAGCCCTGAAAATGTTTAATTATTCTCAATCCCTCCACTTCCTCTCCTGAGCAAAATAGTAGTTTTAAGGTATCACTATCCCCCAAACGGCCAACCTGTTTTTACACCGAACGTTACGGTCGGTCTAGCCTGAGTATTAAGGTTTTCGAAGGCATGATGGGAGGGAGAGGGAAAAATAAAACGAAAACTGGTACTAACACTGAGATAACTTTGCCTCGTTCTTGGTTTCCCAATTCTTGGGCTGGCGTTTTAAAGAAAATCCATGCGTTCTAACATTTAAACTACGCTAACATAGTTACTCGGTTTTATGACTTCCGGTGCAGTTAAAATAAACAAATCAGGATGCCTGGGAATAGCCACTTACTGGTGAACACGTTTTGCCAATCATACGGTCCAATTCCTTTAGAGGTAAACCCAGCGATCCGTAAGAAGTATTGTTTTCCTGGCAGAAGCCCAGTTAAAACGTAACTTCTGGTCGATGCACTGACGTTGACCTGAGCGGAGAATTTTGGGATTCCATAACACGAACTTTCGTACTCAATGTTATAGCCAAGAAGTTTGCCATTGTGATATTTTTCGGGAATTGGATATATTGATATGTTGATGCTGTCACCTCCAGGATATTTGTTGTTAACGGACACGTAAGGACGTCTACTGGGTACTGCGATGAACAAAGAGAGAAAGAAAACACAACAACGTAAAATAAAAACAAAAAAGCACGTTTTATTGTGGTAGCGAAAAGGGTATTTTAATATTTTTGGTAGCTTTTTGAAAACAAATTCTATTTAAACTTGCACGGGGGCACATAAACGGGACTAGCCTACTGGATTGCTCGTGCAGAACTGAGTAATTTCCTATTAATTACTTAATATCTTTTCTTTACCGATCAACTGATTGTATCCGAAAGCGTAAACAAACTTTGTCAATTGCGAAATGATAAACTTACCGCCTTCATCTGTTTGGACAACGACGCTGTCACTTTTATAGATGTCGCCATTCACATCAACCAGATAAACTGGACTATGTACTGACTGAATACCGAGAGGTCTGACACATTGACTGACGTGTTCGAGGAGTCTACTATAAGAAGAAACGACTTGCTCTTCCATCTTTGTAATATAATTGCGGTCTCGTTTGATTCAAGGACAAAATGAAGAAATCGGCTTGTAAGTCTCCTGGTACGTTGCTCCAGTCAACAAATAAACTCTTCTGGCTGGTGTTGAAACCATGTATATTCCATGAGTTGAAGGAGAAAGAGCTACAGGTAGAGAAACAAGATCATAAAACCTATAGAGACTGAGGACTTTGTGTTCGTTTGCTTGTTTTAAAAGTAATATGGAGAACAAGAAAGAAAAGAAAAGCTTTTATCCCATTCGAGTTCTTCCCCAACTTTCCTTTTTTTTTGGTTAAAGAAAAACAAAATGAAAAAAGGGACTTTCTAGGTATACCTGAATGGAGGCTTCTTCTTACTATAACAAATTCTAGATTCAGACGGCTGTATCTGCTGTATAGTTGCGTCTGTAGAGTAACGAAGTTTCTTCCACCAAATTGCAATTCTACCACGCCCCGATGATCTTCAAAGCATCGTTCATGAGTGAACATCTCAGCACCATTGCTTGAAAAACCTTTAGAAATTCACTAGAAAAACAGCGAAATAATCACAATGTGACAGGTCTCTCGCTTTTCTGGTCCTTTGTGCGTGACGCGAAAGAACGCGCAGGAGGAAAACAAAACAACGGCACGCACGGGGTGCGCCAGTTTTTCGTAAAAGACGCAGTTTGCCACTTGGGAATAACAAACTTTAAAGGAACACAGTCCTTCATAGCTAATTTGCATATCATGTTTCGCACTCTTCTTGCCTACTTTATTCCTCTTCAAAAAGTATATTCACGGCCGCCGCAAAATGGCTATTTTTTTATAGATCCTCCGTTTCGTCGTGTTGACTTTGTTTTTAGGGACATGAAAAGAGAACGTTTTCTAAAGCAATTTGAAGTAAAAACTAGCGGTAAAAGCGCGCGACGTTTCAACCGAACTTCGGTCATTATCAAGCTAAAAGTGAAGACAAAAGTTTTATTAAGTCTAATACAACACAGAGAAGTAAAAGTATATAAAGTATGAAAATGTAAGAAAGTGGTGTTAGAAAACATGCAAGAACAATAATTAAAAATGAATTAAAAACTTTTGCACCAACTGAGTCTGACTATACACTGAGACTTGGTCTCCGTTAATTTTAAAAAACATTTTATCAATCAGAGGCAAACTTGTTCTTGCACTTTTTTAAGATGCTAAATTCTTTGCTTAGATCATTGGAAAAACCTCCGTGTTAAACATTCTTATGTGCCCCAATCCTACAAAGAAATTTTACCATCTTAGGAAAGTGCAAGAACAAGTTTGACTGTCTCATTTATGAAATGTTTGTCTATTATATATTATTATTATTATTATTATTATTATTATTATTATTATTACTCTAATGAAGTGATACCAAGTCTCAATGTACAGTTAGACTCAATTCGTGCAAAAGTTTTTAATCATTTAAATCATGTGAATTCTTGCATGTGTTTCTAACATCCCTTTTATGACACTTTCATAGCTTATATACTTTTACTTCTTTGCTTTATATTTATACTTATGCTAAAATTTTTATATTCTTCACTTTTAGCTTGATGATGACCGAAGTTCGGTCGAAACATCGCCCGCTTTTTCATTTCACCTTACATGTAGTACAAAGTTTTGCTTTCTGTTGGGCTGGCTGCCTTTGCCAATAGCTTTGTATTCGTTCTGTGTCTTTGTAGCATTAGCCTTGTAGATGGGAAATGGTCCGGCTACACTCGCCAACACAAATGCATTCGCTTACCAAATTTTCAGGGTACATTTAACTAGCATGTATGCAGTGGGTGGTATGCCAAGATTATCGTGAAATTGCACATACAAGACAGAGACAGAGACGAAACAGAGAGAGTGAGAGAGTGAGAGAGAGAGAGAGAGAGAGAGAGAGAGAGAGAGAGAGAGAGAGAGAGAGAGAGAGAGAGGCATAACACTTGTTTGAAGAAGTAAATAAATAATTTTTTGTCAGATTTGAACATTATAGGCACTCCATATGTTTATAAACTTTCTCATAATACAAAACATTTCCACCAAAAACATTCCTCCTTTAAATTCAGACATTCCTCTGTAGGATACCAGAAATCGGTGAATCAAAAAAACCAGACTCAAACATCTCGACAACTTGGAATTGAAGACA
>NC_090889.1:4838844-4843844 GCF_036669925.1 Montipora capricornis | reverse complement strand
CTTCGAGGGCGACTGTGAAATTTTGAGAACAATCTTTCAGCCGAGGGGATTATCCTCCGATATACCAGCAAGCCGGAAAGGGGTTTCTTTATTTTATAACCCTCCGATTAATTTCTCAAGTAGAATGCACTTTATAGATCCAAAAGGGAAAAAAGCCAGCTTTCGTTTTTATGTGCATGGCGCGATTGCGGTTGACGTAATAAACAATCGCAAGTTGATTGGTTTGCTCGATTTTCACTTTACAGTAATTGGAGGCCGAAATGTTACAAGGTTGTCATGTCAAGGATGCTCTTTACAACGCCCCGAAGATCAAAAGCTTGAAAACGTAGACGAAAACAAGCTTTTTTCGGAATGTTTTTGCAATTATATTGTTCAAAATATTAACAGAAATGTTAACAGGTTGTCATGTCAAGTATGTTCTTTACAACGCCCCTAAGATCAAAAGCTTGAAAACGTAAATGAAAACAAGGTTTTTTTCAAAATTTTTTTGCAATTATATTGTTCAAAAAGTGGACAGCCGACGAATTAACAGTCTTTCACAAAATGCTTAGTATCTCTAGGTGTCCTCTGGAGGAATGAAAATGAAATTACAGCTATGAAAGTTTGAGTGAGAAAAAACGGCTGCGGATGGACATTGAAAGTTTAACGAGAATGGAGTTAATTTTGCTGCTGAATCGAGCGAGTTCCTTCAAAATAGCATCTAATGCTTCGTTTGCCGACTGAAATTATTTGTCACGAATAACAGAAAAAGTCTTTCTTGCAGTCTTTGTGGGGAACATGACAGAAACCAGTCCAGCCCAACACGAATGTTTTTTTATGGTATTGCAGCTGCATAGCTTTTCTTCAACTTTTCTTGCTTTCACGAAAAATCGCCGCACAGGACAGTTCCGTCCACTCCATGTTTTCAAGAGTCTTTTGGAACCTCTTTTCTTTTCTCCACGATACAAATTGGACAAAAATTATATACCGTAGTAGCTTGGTTAATAGACTCGGTCAGAAAAAATGTAATTAACATTTAGTTTGTTTATGCTAAAAACAAAACTCAATTCAAAGACGTTCAGAACATATTTTGTGGACGTTTTCGTGTTACCTGGTACGGCATTGTCAACCAGCTTAGACATTTTTCCATCACTGGCTTCTGCAAAACGAAGTTTTTTTATCTTCCATGATCAATCAAAAGTTTAGCTTGAACGTTTGCTCGTTTCCTGGTTTTTCTTTCGTAGAAATAAAATCAGACGACCGATATCAAATCGGACGACGGATATCCTCTGATAACCATCGTCCGATTCGTATCACGTGATCAGTTTTATCTAATGACAGCCCGCAAAAATTAATCGGTGGGACATAAATATATATATAGATATATATAGATATATATATAGTAAAACAAGCAAGAGACACAGTAGTGACTCAGAGTTTCATGTTTTCAACACAAACCTGAAGCAATTACTCATGCTCACTAGCTCGCTAGTTTGAGCACTCTGACAGGGCTTAGATGTACCACATGTGTGGGACATTTGGGGTGGCTTTTTAATTAATTAACTAGGTTATTCGGTCATTTAATCGCTACTCTGAGTTTCATGCTTCATGCCAAGCAATCACCAGGCAAATGCCAGAAATAATGGTTAGCATCAAAGATATTTGAAAATGCAGAACAATACATACAATAGGTTCCAAGTTTGTTGCGTGGCGTGTCACGCGGGATCGTCATCACTAACTAAATAACATTTTTCAGTAGAAATTTGCTATGTCTACAGCACGTTGCGAGTTCATTTCTGCTGTTGAGAGTTGACTTTTCTGGCCTGAATAATATAAAAAAATTCTCTCACAAACACAAATTACATCTCTTAGTTACATTCGAATAAGACCTAGCTTGTTTTACTTTCCGCCATTTAATGCGATACGCAATTTTCTGATCTTTTAGACCGAAAGCCTCGGTAACACTCAGTTATTTTCCGTTTGATTTAAGCGGCTGTTAAATGACATGAAGATTTGAAAAGGCTTTTCAGCTTTGTTTGCCCTATCACGTATAACACAAAGGCGGCTTCCGCTTCTCTTTTTTTCATAAAATAACTTTTTTAAAAGAAAAGTGGAGCGAAAAATTGTGTGAATATATGATAAATTACAAGAGAAGAAAGAGGCTATCAGTCAGATCATTGAAATCACCAGACACAGACTTTTTTGTCCACATGTTCACCAGTAAGATCGCATCGATAAAGACAAAATTTAGGTGAGTGTTGCCGAACGTACTGTTGAAGCATATTTTATAATATTTTGAGCAATATTTTCATGATCGTTTTATTGTATGCAGAGTGTTGTAATGCACGGTGCTTAAGAACTTAGATAGGAAATTGAAACGTGGAAACCAAATTAAGTGTCGCATACAACCTCTTCGCTCTCAGTTAATTTAAGTAACTTTCCCACGAGAAAATACATTACGCGACAGCCGAATTTCCGCAGATGTTGTTGGAAACAGGAGGACTGTCTTAGCGGCTCTTTCTTATAAAGTTGTAATACCGACCATGATAGTCATCTTAACGTAATTATCTGTAGTGTTAGTTTTCCCGCGGTTAGCCCGCACGAGTTAGCATAAAGGACCACGGAAACTTCGGTTTCCGTTGCCATCAGTTTATCTAACATTTAGCAAGGCTGAAGTATCTAGCGCAAGTATTTACCACAAGCTTTTCCGCCTTTGTTGTTGAGAGTGTTAGGATCACGTTTGTGTAACTTTTCAAGCTGTCTGACCAATCATAGCTAAGCAAGAGCATATATAAACGCCAGTTTTTGAGAGAGCTAGAGAGAGTTGGCTGCCGGCAACGGTAGAGTGCTGATTTCTACGTTAGAATAAAGAAGTTGAAAAGACGAAGCTGTGTGTACAAAATCTGTCCCGTAACAGTACACTTCCACTCATTGACCAAAAGATTTCGACATATGTGAAAGGTAAGCGGTGATTTTTTAACATTTCTTTTATTCAGAAGAGTTCATCTTTCTATTATTTTTTAGCACAACGCCGTGGGAATTTCAACACAAACAAGCTTGATGACAAAGATCAAGCAACGAAATAGCATCACGTGACCTGCATGTCGAGAAAAAAGAATGAAAAAATTCAGAGCCCTATATTTGCTATTGTGACTTGTCACGCAATCCACCAGCTTAAATTGGCTGACAGTTGGTGCAAAGAGGCAGATCACGGCTAGAAATGGCATCTGGGACGCGATAATCGGTAGGTACAGTCGAGACTCAACAAATTTTCATGTCATTCTCGTGATTTTTATCATGGGATTTCGATAAAAACAATCATTTCTCTAGGTTCTACAAGTTCCGCACGTTCCGTGGTTCCGCGGTCTGCAAATTTGTCTCACACATAGTTTTCTACTGTTTTTCTTTCAGTTGCAAGAAAATTACTGCTGAATGTTTTTCAATGCAGGCCGAGAAGTTGACCTGGTATTTATGAGTAAAATTATTATGGTCAATTGGTGAATTTTTTTCTTGTTTGTTTGACCTGCAGAATGTCTGTGGAATCTAGACGGGGAAAAAGTGATTTTGATTTAAGACATTTAAGAACTTAAATATCTCTGTTAATTTGACAATAACTACATAATTAAGAAAGGAGAAAGGCGAGAAGTGGGCCGCAAACAAACATCAAGTGTCATAATTCAAGAAAACCGTACATTAGTTTCGTAATTTATGCACGCGCTGCAACCCTACAAATCTCACACTCACTCATTCACTCACTCACTCACTCACTCACTCACTCACTCACTCACTCACTCACTCACTCACTCACTCACTCACTCACTCACTCACTCACTCACTCACTCACTATCTATCTACCCCCACTACAATCACAACGAAAGGCAGGAGAAGACGTTATCAGTATCTTAGAAAAAGAAATTCATAAGTACTCTACCCAAGGCCAAGTTCTCTTACTTGGTGACTTCAATGCGAGAACGGGGACATTAAACGATTTCATTGAAAACGATGCGGATGATTTTTTAACAATTCATAATACCTACAATCGAGACACGGATTGCCCAAAGCGAAACAACGCGGACTACACAATCAACAAAGTAGGAAGAGAAATATTACGATTATGCATAGGAAATAGATTGCGAATTTTGAATGGCAGGCTAACAGGTGATCTCGATGGAAAATACACTTGCTATCAAACTAATGGGGCAAGCACAGTCGATTACGCACTAGCAAGTGAAGACCTTATAAAGACGATATTAGGATTTCAAGTTCAAGCCTTGACAACCTACTCAGATCATTGTCCTATCAGTCTAAAATTAATTCCCTCCCGCTCTCACATGGTAAAAGACAATGCACCTAGACAACCACTATGCAAAGCGGCACCTACTCAAAAGAACTTTAAAAAGTTTCTTTGGAAGGCAGATTCAAAAGACAAATTTCTCAGTGCATTATCCAATCCTAATGTTCAAAGATTATTTAATTCCTTCAACTCAGAACACCACGCATCAGTAGACGATAAAATCTCGCAATTTAACCAAATTATCAATTCGGTGGCCAAATCATGCCTAGCAACATCGCGGAAAACATCTAAAACTACCAAAGAAAAGAAACCATGGTACGATCACACCTGCAGACAGTTAAAGAAACAACTGCAACAATTAGTAAAGAAAATTAACCCCAGTTCTCACCAATCACTACGACAAAATTATTTTGTTCTTAAAAAGAAATACAAAAAGCATGTCAAAATGATGCATAAAAGATACAAAAACCAAATAGTAAATGAAATTAATGCTTTACACCCAAAACACAGTCAAGATTTCTGGAGGTATATTAATCAACTTAGAAAAAGCGATGCTGTCGAAGAGGAAACCTCTGTTTCCTCAGAAGATTGGATATGTCATTATCAGAAATTATTATATGATAGCCAGGAACCGCACACCACTTTGGACTTTTCAAATGAAGATATGGACTGGGAAAACGAAAATTCACCGAATAACGACATTTTAGGGCAACCTATTACGACCAAC
>NC_090889.1:4821344-4833844 GCF_036669925.1 Montipora capricornis | reverse complement strand
TCAGTTTTAAGAAATCAATTGTCTTTTACCTCTTGTTTATTCTTGCATTGCTTTCTTTATTAAAAGTATCTGAAAGATCCTAATACAATGGCGTTGCTATTCTCTTACCTTAATTTCAGAACTTCCTCGAGGGAAATCAAAAGTGACATTGACTATACTGATGACGTTGTAGTAGCGAGGAGAGTGAGGAGGAAGCTAATGCCTCTGTTAACGTTGGGCATATTGGAGGTGGCGATGACAGTGACTTAGACCAAGACGATGGTGCTTCACTCTTATACGGTGTTGAGTTGGCCGACCCAGTTTGTGTAAAGCTAAAACGATTAAATTCACGGAGGAAGAATAGAAAAGTCCCGTATATTGTACAAAATTTTGAATGATGTTCTTGAAATCCATTATGATCCCTTACACGAGTGCGACAATGACGTAATCCAATTTTTGAATTCCATTAGGTATCTGGGAGGGAGAAAAGTTGCTTGTTTTGTTCAAGGCCCTGTGAACTGTAGTGAAGGTGGAGGGAGTCATCTAGATACCAGCAACGAAAAACTACTTAACCTAGGGGGGCCGTCATACAAGACATGTCTCATACAACAGGCTGGCTACACCAAAGAAGTTTAATTTCACACCCGTTCTCAAGACTGCCCAGGTAATCGCATATCCTTGTTGTCTTGCGAGCGATGGAACGGCACTCAAGCCAGCCATTGAATTTGATGAAAGGCTCAAAGAGAACGTGGGCTTGACAATGAACCTTCAAAATGATAAAAAGAACCCAACGCCCGACACTGATTTCCTGAAAGAGAATCTCATCACAGAAACAATAGTTTCCTCCCTAACCAGCCTTGGCAATAAATGTAGACTGCCGTGTGCCACTTAATACTATCCAAAAGAAGGGAAGACGGCACAGTCCCGCCAGAATAAAGATAAAAAGGTTGTTTGTGGCAATTGGAGGGCAAAAGGCAATGTAAGCCATTACCCGGCTCTTTGCGCTTGTTCACGATGCCTTGATACTGGAGCAAAATGTCTAAAGAGGGCAATATTTGCCCTTTCAGGAGATTGCGATACTCGCAACAACGGCGCTTTTGCGATGATCAGAAAGAGTTTAGATGATGGAACTATTGATCCTTACCTTTCGCTTCTTGTAATTTTACCTGACTGTCCTCACGTGGCGAGAAGTTTTGCAATTGGTAGCTCAAGCTCAACGCTGTAACATTGGCTTGCTTCGAACACTTGAAGTCGGTCCAGTGGCATCAACATGGCTCAGATGCAAAAGCGGATACCTCGTAACGACCATGTAAAAAACAAGGATCGCCAAGATCCATCTGCAGTTTCGACATTGTGTAACGCCAAGCTTCCATCTTTCCTGGCAAAAGTTGGATATGACAACAACCGTCTTGGGATGTACCCTTGCCCAATCAGCGTCTCCGTAGTAAAGTTCGGCTGGCTGTTATTCTTATCGTGGGATAGCAAGCTTGCGTCTGCGACGCTATATCGGGCCCGTTTATATAGTCCAATTGACAAGATTTCTGCCATCAATAGGAACCTTCCCTCCACCCAAGTTCAATGCAAGAACAACGTGACCTTCCTTACATCCCCTGATAGTCCTGTATTAATCGAAGAACTGGAGGATAAAAGTTCCTATTCAAAGAGCAAGACAGTAACTTCAGTTCAGCGATGGAACACCCTGAAACAGCGCCTTGGTGTGACACTAAGTGGAACGCTGGCAGAAATACAGAAAGCGGCTGACGATCATTTGAAGAAGACAGAGGTGGACAACAAACAAAGGCTATGACAAGAAACAGATCAATTTCTGTGACAAAACCATACAAGATCACATTGAAGCAATCACCATGATTGATCAGGAGCTTGTGTACACTGCAGTTTCCAGCTTGAGGAGATACGAAGATTCGATGGATATGGATTTTGTGCCGTAAATTTGGAACATGCCGTTGACTACAGTGAGAATTGGGTATCCATTGTCAGTCTCTCTGTTAGCAATAACAAGATCTTCGCTTCTCATGATGAAGGGATTACTGTGGTGGATCTCCAGTCACATGCACGTCATATCATTTACAAGTCACAGAATGCCAAATGCAGTGTGGTCGCATTTGAGAAAGGCATCCTCTTTACTGACCAGCAGAGAGCGACCCTTTATAACACAGACGAAGACAACAACATTGAGAAGTTTGCTGGGTGTGAAGTAGAAGGTTGCCAAGATGGACCAGTAGCCGAATGCAAGTTCAAGCAGCCAATGGGTTCCTGCCTGGAATTTGCCAATGTCGTTTACAATTGTGATGCTCAGCCAAATTCAGTAAAAATAGTGACACCACTCTTTGAAACCGCCAAAATTCTAAACGCCTTGGGGCATTTGAATGACGCCTTTTCAGTACACAAGAAATGGAAAGGCCAAAGTGTTCCTTTAAGAACATTGGCACAGGCGGTGGAAAAGTTCGGACAATGCAAAGAGGCCCCTCTCCGAGTTTCAGCATTCAGTGCGCTGTGTAGAAGGTTGCTCGGAAATTCATTGCACCGACCACAAGGAATGGTTTCGGCCGCTACAGTTAAGTCTGTTGTCTTGCGACATTGGGGTTTAGGGAGAATGGAGTCTGTTTTGTCCGCTTTATCTTTTCCTTACACTAACCTCCTCTGCTGTATAACTCTGGATGTTGACCATCTACACTCCACATTCCATATGAAACACCCACTACTCTCAAAGAGAGAATATTGTCGAGACTTTGGGAACACAATAAAGGAAACTACGAAGCGGTTGTCCTCTTCTCGTTTTTTGACTTTACAAGTGAAAAAATTCTTGGTATCCAGGGTCAGAGCATGACAACATCCGTCTTACTTGTTTACCATCCATTGCTCCGCTTCCAAACGTAAAGCTGTCGGATAAGGAAGTTGAGGAAATACGCAACTTACTCACGTGTAAATGGAACTGCAATCAGACAGAGAGCAAATGTGCAGGAAACAACGATGGCACGACACGGAACTATGCCGGAGGTTATCCACCAGATGCATTTATTTATTTATTTATAAAAACTTTATTTACTCAATATAATAAAATAAAAGCTGCTTTCCATGAATGCCGTGTTTAGGATAATAGCTTAGATAACCTATTTAATCAGTCGTTTGAATTGAATAAAGGACTCTGCTTTCCTTAGTTCTAATGGCAAACTGTTCCACAAAACTGCACCACTATAGCTAAAGCTGTTTTTGTAGTAGCTTGTGCGCGGTTGCGGAACATTTACCTTATTCACAGAGTCTCTCAAACGATAACCAGAATCGCGATGGACAAATTTGGAGCAGAAATACTCAGGTGCTAGTCCCTGTAGGGACTTAAATACCATTGTTGCTCTTTCAATTTGCCTTTGAGAGACAAGGCATTTCCATCCTAAGAGATCAAATAAATTGTTGACATCAGCGTCATAGTTAGAGTAGGTCAAGACACGGGCTGCTCTGTTTTGTAGTTTTTGCAGTTTGTCCTGCAAAGTTGCTCCACAGGTTTCCCCAAACAATATTGCAGTAGTTGAAATGAGGTTGTGCTAGGGCCTGATAAATAGAATGTTATGTCCCATAGGGGACAAGATACCTGATTCGCTTTATGGCCCCAATACCAGAAGCAATTTTCTTGGTTAACTTATCAATATGGCTTCTCCAAGTAAGTTTATCATCGATAAGTACTCCTAGTGATTTAGCAGTAGTAACATGCTCAATAGGAAGAAAGAAACTTAAGAAAGAAAAGAAACTTTATTAAAGTGTCTAGTCGTTCTAGCGCAGAAGCATTAATCGGGGACACTGTAAATTGAAATTTAACAATTAACACAAATCAAGTCAAATGTTGATTTTTGAAGAGAGGGGAAACCGGAGTACCCGGAGAAAACCTCTCGGTCCAGAGTAGAGAACCATCAAACTCAACCCACATATGACTCCGAGTCTGGGAATCGAACCCGGGCCACATTGATGGGAGGCGAGTGCTCTCAAGCACACGCTCAACACACGTGTACACACGCTTGGTTTTTGCTGCTGGTTTTTGCTTGGTGGAATAACCTGACGCTTTCGTTCGACCAGCCGATCGTTTACAATAACGACCTATTTTAACCTAGTTTCCCTGTTGTTTTAAGATTGGAACTGCAAACTCTAGCAACTGAGTTTTCATCGACCGTCTGCAGAGATTTTATTGTCGTAACAGCGCAACTGGTCATTTCGCCATCTTGAAACACAATGACCAAATCCAGTAAGCGCGGAACTTGTTCAAAATGCGGGAAAGGACCTAGGAAACTCATAGACGGACTTTGCCAACATGAATGTTTAGATAAATCAAGTATCACCGATGGAAAACTCTCCACACGACAGGAACCGTTAAAAAAATGTCAATTGTGTAAACAGCAGGAAGGTGCGGGTCCTGCGCTTAACTGGATATCGTGTTCAAACCCAAATTGTGGAACTTGGTATCAGTCGGTTTGTACTGACCTAGGAGAATTAACGAAGAAAGCGTTGGCTGTCATATTCTGGTTATGCCCCGAATGTGCCATTTCATTTAAACCTGTTTGGGTGAACGAGGATGTCGACGTCGAACCTGAAGCATTGAATCAGAACGATTCGGTAAGCGACCTTTCCACAATGCTGAACCAGCTTTCAGATGTAATGGAGAAACTTGTTAAAGACGTCATGCCTATGCTTGTGCAAGATGCTCTCCAAAAAAGGTTCTGAAGCTGTGTCAGAAAGGAACCGCAAACTGGAATCAGAAATTATCGACACAGATATCATAGAGTACTCCGAGAGAGTAGCGAGCGCCATAAAAGAAGATGTAATATAATTATTAAAGGGTTGCCGGAGTCTCAGTCAGAAGTAGCGGATGATCGCAGAGCATTTGATACAACCTTGCTTGAAAGAATATCTAACCAAGTTGGTCTTCAAGAGAAACCTGCGAAAATAATGCGTTTAGGCGAAATTAGGGCCAACCATGAGAGCTCCAATTGCAGACCAATGCGTGTAGTGTTCTGTAGAGAGGATCCTGTCATTGAACTTCTTGCTAAGAGGAACGTGAAATTGGAAGATAAAATCTACTGGTTTAATAGGGATCTCACTCAAAGTGAGAGGAAATTGGAATTTGAGGCAAGGAAGAAACAGCGTGACAGACAAAACGTGTCTGGTGCACACGTTACTAGATCCAGTACATGCAATACTTCAGCTAGGAACGCTACCAGCTGGCCTGTTACTCACAATGATGTTGGTACTTCTCATAAATGATCCTTGCCGCATCGCGACTTAAAGATCTTTTATACCAATGCTTGTTCTCTGTTTAACAAGCTTGGTGAAATTAAATGCATTGTAAACTCTAGTGATATTGACATTATTTGCATAACAGAAACTCACTTCTCTACAGAATATTTTGATGCTGAGCTTGCAATACCTAATTACAGAATCTTTAGAATCGACAGGGACACACACGGTGGCGGTTCATGTATTTATGTACACATGAGATATAATGCGCAAATCTTGGAAACATTCTCTTTACGTGACTCGTTGGGCGTTAAAGTATTCTTGAATAGTGGCGATGTAAACATTGTTTGTCTCTATCGGTCACCATCATCTACTGAAGAACACGATATAGCCGTGAAGTCTGAACTACACACGCTACCTATTAGCGACATTGATCAAGTAATTTTGGTGGGTGATTTCAATCTTCGGGATGTTTGTTGGTCTAACGGAACAGTTTAGGTCCCACACTGCGTGGAATTGATCATCTAACAGCAATACTAGAAGTGAAATTGTATGATAATGTGGAATATCTGGCTTCTAAGAAATTTAATTGGGCTAAATGTGACGTTCCTAGGTTAATTAGTACTGGTCAGCATATAGATTGGTTCTACTCTGAAGAGGCACTCCACAGTGTTGACTTAATGTGCGGCGAACTCTAAAGTAAAATACTACATGCAATTCATCATAGTGTCCCAATTTTAGTACAAAAAACTACAAAAGAAGGAATACCAATACGCAAAGTCCCATGGAAGGGTTCGAAACTCCATCGTGCACGAAAGGAAAAGAATAATGCGTGGCAAACTTTCAACATTCCTCCGTCTCATTTCAATCTCACTTCTGCCCTTGAATTTGAAGAAAAATATAAATCTGTAGAACGGAAACTTAAAGAAGATTATGAAAAAAAACTCTCTAAAAATGTGAAACAAAATCCAAGCAAATTTTTTGCGTATCTAAGGAACAAAAAGAAGTCGAATAAAACAGTATCTTGCTTGCGAAAAGCTAATGGACAAACTACTACTTGCCCTAAGGAGACTGCTGATTTACTAGTGGAGTCATTTGCTTCCGTTTTTACCAGAGAGGAAGCTCTAAATGAAAATTGTGTTCTCGAGAATATGGCGGAACAAATAAATGAATTCACTGTAGGAAAGGAGGAAGTCGTACAACAGCTGAACTCGTTGAACATCCATAAAGCGGCTGGACCGGATAGTCTACATCCTGTGATCATAAAAACTCTAGCCATGGAAGCGCGCAATAGTTACTGCCTCACATAAGAAAGGTTCACTCAATGATGCATGCAACTATAGACCTATTTCTCTTGCTTGCATTTTATGTAAAGTATTCAAGAAATTACTTTATAGACATCTCTACACGCACGTGCGTGACAACCTCAGCCCATACCAACACGGCTTTGTCCACGGCAAGTCGTGTCTCTCTAATCTTTTGGAAACAGTGCATGAGATCAATACTATTTTAGAGGATGGGGATGTAGTAGACCTAGTCTACTTGGACTTTCAGAAAGCGTTCGATAAAGTTCCACATGAGCGACTCCTGTTGAAGTTAAAAGCATATGGGATAACCGGCCAATGTAACAACATTATTCGTAATTTTATTACTGGTAGAACAATGGCAGTCCTTGTATTATCCACATGGGAATCCGTATTATCTGGAGTGACTCAAGGTTCCGTTTTGGGGCCCTTGTTGTTTCTTTTGTTTATTAATGACATGCCTGCTATCACAACAAATACAACCACGTTATTTGCTGACGACTCAAAGTTAATAGGAAACGCGCGATCACCTGCAACCATTCAGTCGGACTTACACTGCTTATCCCATTGGGCTGACGTGTGGCAAATGAAATTTAATGAATCAAAGTGCAGCGTTTTGCATATTGGTAAAGACAACCCTAAAAATAACTACATGATGGGCCATACACGAGCTCAATGTCTTCGTAACCTTCAGTCGCTTCAGCAGAACGCGATTTAGACCTGGATTTATGCTTGTCAGGCATATTTTAAAAACAGTCCCAAAAACTAGCCTACAACGTTAAAGAAATACACATACGTTTCACAAAAAAGTAACGGAAAATAGCTTTCAAACGGGAGACGAGAAAGACACGTCCGCCATTGTAGCCGACCCCTATTAACCCCCCTCTCCCCCCCCCCCCCCCTCAAACGGACAAACGGAGAGCGCAGTGCGAAAAAAAATGACCCCGACTTGTATACTAAAGCTAATCGAGGTAATATGGGTGGAGAAACTATAAACGTTTAACTGATAGATGACAAAGCCGAACGTTTTCGGTTCAATAATCCGCGGGGTTGCAGTTCTTTAATCAAACAATTCTACAACAGTTTACAAATAGTATTAAGACATTTTTCTCCTCTTACTTTGATCAAACCAACAAATTAACAGGCAAACAACCAAGCGTCTAAGATTTGCCATCGCCGCGCATAGTAACAGGAATTGTTGCATTCGTTACGCATCTGTATCAATTGATAATGCTCGATAAAATTTATGCTCGATTCCTTTTGGCGTCATAGAATTGATTAATGATTTCAAAAAGGGTAACATTCTTGAATAATTGCACAAGTCACAGATGCTTGCATGCTAAAGACGAGCACAAACATGACTTGCATCCGGGATAATGGTTATGTTTTCTCATGGTGTTAGCGGGGGTAGTTTCGGTCAGTTGTTATCTATATTTAGTATATACTAAAACAGTTGATAGGCTACTCAAACTCCGGATATCCTTTGCTATTCATTAACGTGCAATTCGCGCAGAATTTGCGCCCAAAAATGTTGTAATCTTTGTGCTCTATTATCTCACCGTTTTATTATATACTAAAATGTTAACGGTAACCCTGAACAACGTTCAAAATTTAAAACGCCAGCAGAGTATCTGGCTTGACCAGTGTATATGCATCCTGGAACTGAGTGCGTATTACACCAAGTGTAGCTGTCCCTATATTTAACAACTATTCACCTCAGTGTCGGTGGCTAGTGGTGGATATTAAATATCCACCACTAGCCACCGACATGGCTGTACATTTACACGGATGCAAATACACTGCTCAAGCCAGATACGCTGCTGGCGTATGAAATTTTGAACGTTGTTCAGGGTAACCGTTAATATTACCTCGGGCAACATTCGGAAGCTGCTAAGTATGTTTTGTACATGCGTGCATACATCTGCTCCTTTGTGGATAGATTCTTCCGGTAGGCTCCCACAACAAACCTTCAACATACCGGAACGAGGTGAGCCTGTTCCCGCGGGCCTACGATATTACAAATTCTCGCTCGATCAAAAACTGAACCAACATATCGGGTATTTAAGCCGTCAGTGCTAAGGTTAAGACGTTCTTGGTTAAGTTGGAGACCTGATGCCAAGCAAACTTTGATTTCAAAATGCCTCTGGTAGTTATTACTTAAAGGCACTCAGTCATAAACGCATTCCCAAGGATATGAGTCAGATTTCGAAAGAAAAAGGGTACTTTAACCTTAAGTGACACTCAGTGTAATTATACTCAGCATAACTGGAAAATTTGCTTTCAAGCGATCAAAGGTCGTCCTTGCAGTTCCGCTTGTAAAATTACTTTACACTAGACTGATTTTTTTATATTATTACATACGGGGCAAAATTACTGAATGCTGATTGGCTGAGACAGAGGGCAAGATAGTCACTCGGACCGGAACACGAAATAGATAATTTTTTTTTAATTAAGTAGATCGACAGTTTCTGGGCATCGTTCCTAACTTATACAGATTGAAAGTTGTTTTCCCTTCTTTTTATATTTCATTTTTTCTTCTATGATAAAAATGCTATCTCCTCCACCATGTAGTTAGTATAAAAACAGAACTCTTGCCTCCCTTACCTTAATAAAGCCAATTAACAGATGGCAAGGCAAGAATTAAAGGTCTTGTCTTGGATTTTGCCGCTATTCTCTTATATGAATTCACATAAACTGACTGTTACTCAATAAGAACTGTTAACACATCCTAGTTTTTCCTTTTACGTCAAGAGATCAACAATTTGCATTAGTGAAGAAACCGATTTGAATACTACCAAACGCTATTCGGTTTCTGACCATATACAATAAGAGTACTTTCAACTGTCAATTAGTCACAGTATGATAAGTTTCACACCACATCACGCCATATTGGCTTGATCATCCCTTTTTAAGGGGTTTTGACTGAACAAGTTTTGTCTACAACTTATTAATTGGCCAATATAATGGCATGCTCACTTACAATTATTGATGCACGTGTTCGAGAAAGGCGAATTCGTCTTTTAGTTTACAATTCCATATCAAGCCGCAAAGTGAACAAACTAACTTGTAAGTGAGTAATCCATTTTTGGTCAAGTGCCTCCTTAATGGTAGCGGTTAGCTCAAGTGTTCGGAATGCGCAATAACCTATGTTGTTCGAATTTTTCCTTGGCGTCAGCAAATAACCATCATTCGCTAATGACGGCCTCCTGAAGTTCAATTCGCATTCTATTTGGGGTAAAATAACTTGAAAAAAACGATTTGCAATTGAATTATCTTTTTACGTCCAAAACGTAGGCAAGTTAGTTGTCACGAAGTCTTAGTCTAAGGAATGTCAATGGTCCTATTGGTTTTTCTGTGGAAAGAACTGCGAAGTAATTCGGGTAAACTTTGTTGATCAAAATAGCGGATTAACCTGACTGTTTCACGATACTTTTTTCATGTTCTTAGGAAATATATAAAAACACATCAAGATTATACCGAGTTTTATCCCAATTCTAAAGCTCTTTGCAGTTTATTGCTGAGTAATGGGTTGCTTCTAAGGAGCTCGCATGACCATGTTGTCTTAGTGCCGGGGTTACAATCCCCGAAACGTCTTGGCACACTCGCCCACTTTTGC
Organism: Montipora capricornis; assembly: GCF_036669925.1. Classification (NCBI taxonomy): domain Eukaryota; kingdom Metazoa; phylum Cnidaria; class Anthozoa; order Scleractinia; family Acroporidae; genus Montipora; species Montipora capricornis. The sequence continues at coordinate 4,823,704 of NC_090889.1, read as the reverse complement.
AATATCTGTCAGGGAAGTTTATCGTGATGAAGTCGTCATTACTCGTTTACAACATTGTCGGGGGGGTGGGAGGGGAAGGGGGTTCCCTATTCTAGTGATGTCATTAGGTATGTTCACGAAATAGCTTGCAAATGCATTTTCGTGCTATCTGATCCAGGTGTGCCAAGGACTTATGTCATGGATTGTAGACATTTCCAATGAATTTTTGAAATCACCTTTGTGGCCACGCCAAAAGGTCGCCGCTCCTCAAATGTCAGGATTCCATTTAAGCTCAAACCAATGTATTAAACTAAGCTTCTAGCAGCATAGTCTCGCATTTGCTGGTATTCTAAATAATAAGTTATATTACACCAACAATAAGATACCGAAACAGAGTCCAATTTTTGGCTTAATAGTCAAATAATAAACACTTGTCGTAGTTCGAAGACTCTTACATTTGAATGAAATTATGTCTGAAGTTTTTCAAGAGGACCGTATCGATTTCACATTGTAATTCGACTTGTAAACTGAGACCGGCCTGACATTGAACTCAGACCGGTCTGGCTTCGTCTCGGTGACTGGACCGATACGAGAAACTCTCGCACCGGTCTGAGTTCGTACCGGTCTCATGTAAATGACCGCAAATCTCAGACCGGGTCCACAAATTTCAAGCTTGTATACTTTTGGGTCAGCTTTACATGTATTGCACAAGAGATATCATTTTGTTCCGAATCCTGGCACCAATCATTTCGTCCCGGTTTCACGTAAACGGCTGCAAAAATTTCATACCGGTACAAGTTCATACCGGTCTGATTTCGTCCCGGTCTCATGTAAATACCCCCTTAGTTGAAATTAGAATAGTGTTAGAACACAACATGCCGGGGAAAAGTTACAGTTAACAACGTGGTTTTTAGAGGCTCTACTGTCTGTTTGCTTTGAAATAGTCGTGAAATTCTGCAGCAGTTTGCAACTAATATCAAGATAAGTTTCTTTCTCTTACCTTCGTAAAACCAGCAAATTAGGAGGTAAAAACCAAAAGATAAAAGCTTAGCCATCATATATAAGCAGTGCTTGCATAATCTGCTTCTCTCGAATGATTAATTTTCTTCCGGTTTGTCCTTCTACGTAATCAGATTGAATAATTAGCTCAAACTTCGCTCAAACGGTCTGAGACCGCAAAATCGTTTATTTGAATAAACAAAGACACACAAAGAAGATAAGCGACATCCAGCGTAACCATTGAAAATAACAGATTATGAATTTCGAAAACAATGGAATGCGAACGGTTTTCCTTTTTTGCTTTTTTGTTTCATTAAGGCATCAATAAATTTGCACTTGCATGTCTATTGAGCAAGATCTCTTGGTTTGGCAACTGATCAAAGGTTCCGCATCGTAACGTAGCTTAGCAACTTCAAACTAATAATTGCGTCAATGCTTGGCTTGTTATAACTGCTGGAATGTCGATTTTTTTTTTTTTTTTTTTGTGGCGTCAGCAATTAAAGATTGAATTGAAGGTTTATGATATATTTGCGCCAACGATAGTTTTCTGAAGGTCAATAGACCATTTTACAGTTGTGTGCTTAGTTACTTGGCCTTTGAATGAAAGTGAGGCTGGAGTTGACCTTGCTTTGATAGAAACCTCACTGCTTTTCTTATGCTAATGTTGTTCTCATGCTAATTTTAGCGATTTACATAAGAAAAGCAGTGAGGTAGTCAACTCCAGCCTCACTTACAATCAAAGGTCAGGTAACTAAGCACACAACTGTAAAATGGTCTATTCAGTCACGAGAGACGAGAAAGGTTCCATATCAAATTACGGATTAACACTCAGACGTATATGGAGTCATATTTGTTGAAGAATCAGAAACAGAAACAGAAGCTTCACGAAAAACCCTAACCTGCGATCAGGTGTATACTTTTCTTTAGAGAGGGCGCGAAAAGATCCACCAGAAGATGATATTTTGATTCCTAATTTCCTTTTCGAGGAGCGCAGCAGAAACGAAAGACTTAGTAAAACCTTCATTTCCAAATCGAACAAATTCACGGGTTTCAATCACATTTTCATCATCCTTTGGCAAACTAAACAGATCAAAAGCCTTTTCAATTTGAAAGACAAAAACACTCATCGATCACATGTGGTCTACAAAGGAGACTGCTCTTGCGGTGACAGTTACATCGGCGAGAACATGAGAAATTTGGAGGTGCGAATTCAAAAGCATTCCAACGCATGTAATGACTCTGAACCTGCCCGTCACCTACGTGAAAATCCTTCGCATTCTTTTAGCTGGCGTATACTCTGCACGGCGCAATCCTTTCACAAACGTAGAATTTTTGAAGGCCTAATGATTCAACCATGGCAACCTGCTTTAAACAAACAAATT
>NC_090889.1:4813844-4816344 GCF_036669925.1 Montipora capricornis | reverse complement strand
TGAGTAACGTGAAGCTCTTTGAAGACAATTTGGTGAAACCTCAATCTTTCAGAAAAAAAATAATAATAACAGGAGAGTAATAAAACCAGTTCAGTTTTTTCTACTCATATCATGCTACCAGTGCCAGCTAGTCGAACTGATGATCAGAACCTGCTATGCGCATGGCCCTGACATTTTTTTTCGCTGGCAACTATCATGAGGAAGGATAAAGACCCGATACACCTCAACATGATCAGGGGCACCTAACGTCAATTTTCGGAAAATATCTGTTCAGAAGACGATTTGAGATCTAGAATTTTCGGAACATTTGTTGTAAAATTCCTTCCTGGCCTGCCTGTCCTAGGATTTTCGAACATCTAAAACATGGTATAATTGCCCATTTTGAACGGATTTTTACCCTAAAAAGGTCAAGTTTAATTTTCGGGAGCTTTTTTTCTTGCTGAAGTTTTCGAAAAGGTAAGTTCTGATCCCTATAATTTTCGGATCCGCTTTCAGCTAGGGAATCCGAACAGATAAAAAATTTTAAGGAGATAAAAGTATGCCTATATCTACCGTTTAAATGCTAAAATACGTTTAACAATGTTATGTTTAAGTGGTTTTGAACTATATTCTCGTTGGGTGCCCCTGCATGATCTAAAGACATCATTTAGTCCATGTTTTCGTCAAAAAAAATGCGCGATTGAAAAATTTTCAATATAACTTGACTATAGCTCAACTAGCGCCAAGGAAATATTGCTTTTACTTACCTTGATGAAGCCAAAAAATCACGATGCAGAGACCTAAAGTCCTGAGAATGAGCTTTGTCGTTGTAGCACTAAGACAGTAATCTGTGCACTGTCTGCATGTTACGTAATCCCGCGTTCAATTTATTCCCCTTTTACGTCACGTTCAATAAACTATAAATCAAAGCAGCTGCGTGTTAATTAGGAAAATTAGCCAATAACATGATAACAATGATAACAATGATATTATTATTTGATTACCATGTACCATTTTGACTTGAAACGAAATTGATATCCTCATCACCCACAAAAGTACCATCTGCTATTGGCATGTAATTAATGAGGATAATGTTATGCCCTGCAAGCTAATTACCTCCATCTACTGTAACTGCTGACATAAAATTCAGAACTATTAATAATGGCTTGTAGGCTTTTGAAGCTAATGGTATCTGAAATGTGCCTTTGACATTTGACAGTCAGTGGTACCCACATTTGGTGGTGTACTGTGTACATAAGCCTAAAACAAGCCATAGGGTGTGTTGCATCACACTTAAAGGACAGAATATATGTGGATTATTAAAACTGGTGTTTGAAAGTGTTTAAGATCAATGTAATGATACAATGTTCTCAGTACATTAACTACAATCCTGGACAAAAGTGTTGGGAAGGTAGCGTCACTTTGAGATAGCCCCCCTTATCAATGTTGCATTTCATTGCTTTAAATGTCATTGACATTTATCTTGGCAAGCAAGAATTGACAGTTGTGTGTGGGAGGATCAGGTTACAGTCATGGTTTATAGCACAGGTTTCCGCAACAGTACTCCATATATTCCGACAAAAATGTTGCTATTTTGCTCGTCTTTCGGTTCAAATAAGCCTTTAGTAATAACCATTGTAATCCTAACTGTCTTATTCATAGGCGTCCAGACTGTAAAGTTCGGTTTTAAGACCATTTACCACAGTACTCCATCGAACGAATATAAATAAGAACTTCATTTACTCAATTAATCTTTTAAGTTCCCGCAATACAATGGAGTACTGTTCAAAATGAAGGGATTTCTCTATTCCAGGGGACAAATTCATAGTCAGTTACTTTGCAGTATTAAATTCTATCCATAACATTCAAGTAGTATCCAAATGTACCACACTGGCCTCGAAAATCCCCAAATGCTTGTGGAGTACTGTGTGGAACCCCGTTTGTCTTTTGTCTTCATTTATTTACATAAGTAGAACATGATGTCATTTTTGTGCCGCACAAGAAAATGCATTTATTTCAAAAACGGCAAAAAAAACATAGTATAACATCACATTTTCAGTACCAAACACACGGTTTACATGTTTTGGTGAGGTTTGAATTAAGTTTTAAGAAAACCCTTGCTAATATTCTTAGCATTGTGGAAGTAACGCAAAGGACAATATGTCGATCGTTAACACTGAGGTCAAATTGTCTACTAAATATTTGTACATATAGACAGGAATTGTACCTCTAGATACCAATGTACGCTGCAATACTTTTCACTGTGGAACAGAATGGAATTTTACGATGAAAGAACTTTCCATGGCCATTTTGTACCTCTGCGTAAGAACTGTTGTAACGCAATATTGTGTCACGGAAAATCCCATCCTCCGAAAAAGCGCCTTTGTGGATGTGGCATATCCCACTTTCTGAAATGGTGCCCAATAACACAACATAAAGATAATCCATCGAACCGTAATGGTGGAGACACTAAACAACTTCGTATCTTCCGTAAATGTTGCCGTTTTACGACGACAAAAAT